>NW_023501745.1:0-32926 GCF_013396195.1 Fusarium tjaetaba | reverse complement strand
AGGGGGGGGGGGAGGGGGGGGCGTGCATGTGCCTTGTCTCGTGGCGGACAGGAAAGGGATTTCGCATCATTGGGACTCGGTAGGCGTAGGGTGCATGGAGTGTTTAAAGTCTGAGTCAGAATGGAGAGCAGAGCAAAACCGCTGTCAGAGGAGAAGGTGTCGTTTTTAGGCTAAACCGAATACTGAAAAAAATAGAGACCAAGACCCGTAAATGGCGGGTGAGTGATTTCCGACCAATAAGAAATGGGGATTGTATGTTTTGCTGGGGGAGTGTGTAGCGGAAATAAGACGAGTCAGATTGGCTCAATTGCCGATCGGAAACTCGGGGTGGGAAACAGGACCCTGCATGAGTTTACTGAGAGCTTGCGTTTGTGTTGGTTCGAGCCATCTTCGAAACTGTCGGATATTTAAGCCCCAATGCCGCTTATTTTACTGTGCCGAGGGCTTTGAAGAATGCTGCCTTGGGTATCTGTAAAGCCTCATGCTATCCCGTCTGTTCTGGACTGCTGGGCCAAGCTCATGCGGCTTTTCAGGTCCCTTTCTCCTCCGGCCTCACATCCATAACCGTGACTATAGCATTCCTGATCACCATGAACTAAGTTAAGCGCTCCGAAGGCTCGGGATTCTCATGTCTCGCAGCTCACATGTGCCATGGCTATGCTCCATTTCATTGAAACTCTCCTCGGCACAGGCAGGCAGCAATAGACCTAATATCGGTCGAATTCGGCATCCAATTCTGAGGACCCTTTTCCATCCATTGTCTTTCAGGGCCCCATCCGTCGGATGTGGGGCCTCCATCCGGCGGGCGTCGGATGTCCACTCCACTGTCCGGAAGCTGGTTGCTCACTAGGTATTATGCTCTCGGAAACGCAAAGAGGGACTTTTTCTCCGGGCAAAATGATAGAATGTCGTGCAATGCATGCAACAAGGGTCTTTTTTTGACGAGCATGCTGTGCTCAATTTTGAGCTGACGCTTGACCGTCTTTCAGGTGTTTAATGCCGCTCATTCACCGCCTGGTTCCGTTGCGTGCGTGCTCACTACAGAGTCAAGCAGAGGATAACTTTCACATCTGATGCTGGACAAGAGTGTGCAAACAGGAGCCTGGAGATGCAATGTATCCAGTCAACAGACCCTTCTGCAGAATAAGCTGTAGATCCTTTTCGCTGCCAAGTTAATGGTCACTTGCAGCGAATCTACAGCACGCCAAGGTTCCTGAATCGAAAGGAATGCCGACAGATCTAAGTTAGAGACGGGTCATGGCTGACATCAGAAGGGCCTCACGTGGGTTAAGAGCTGTAGCCTCCGCTGCGAGCGTCTCTCACACTTCGCTTTACAGCACCTGTCAAAAGTTGACATGCCCCTGTGACCCGATCAACCTTTAGCCGGAGCAAGCCTTGTCGACCTCGCCTTGCCTCAAGTGGAAACATATTCCTCGTGGCCTATGACATCGTTTGCATGCATGAGTCGCAAGTATCTAGGTACAAGCCCTTGGTCTAGGTCTCGGCGTCAAGTAAGAAAAATGCATTCCGTTTAGAAAACTGGGAATTAATTGATTAATTGACTGATATTGAATAAACTAAATTGAATAATTGGTTCCTATTATTTATTACCCCAGTCACCGTTAGAGTTTGACTACTGCCAACCCACGATCCTCCCCAGACGGGGTTACGACTAATGACAAAGGGTTCACAACTTCACTGGGGTTTACGGAACCATCATCCACTGACACGAGAAATTACAGGATATCAGGTGGTAGCCACGAACAAGATTCGGGACTGCTTACTTAACTCTTACTATTTAATTACTGACCGGAAACCCACCGAGGGTCGAGATGCTGGGCTTTTACCGTTTTTGGTGTATTTTACGTGTATTGAAACCCAAGAACCATTTGACTGGAGCCTGGATGTCCATGTATCAATGGGAAACAATGTCTGAAAAGGTCCACCTCTTAATGAGATCAACGATGGAGAAGCCATCGAGAAGAAAACCACAAAACGAAAAGGCTGTGGTGTGCAATAACAAAAATCAGGCACATGTTGTGATATCGCGATTGTCCTCTCGCCAAAACAACAAGTTTGACGAGCCAAGGCTGGTGATCCAATAAACAACGTCACGACGGGTATGCAGGGCTGCTATCCCGTCCTGCAGCCTGCAACTTAAACAGTGGTCAACATCGAAAACTCGAGTTGATATCGATGTTTCTGCTTCTCCAAGATCCATCGAGATCTGGGGTGTCGCTACGTCATACTCTGGGGTGCAAGGTGATGCGTTCTCGCGACACCCCAGAATCCCCAAATCTCGCAGATCTTGCTCTCAAAGAGCCCGCATCACACGGCTATAGATCTGGGCAATAAGAATGTGATTTTTCGCATTCTTTGGTGTTGATGCGTTGTTCGATGATGCAAATGAGCTGTGGTGTTTTGATGTCGAGACGAGGGAGATGACCTCGTCTATGACAGAATTGTGAACCGGAAATGAGACATATGTTTTACTTCCGGTCGGGAACTGACCACGGGAAGAGCTGTTACGCAGAGACCATCTCCCGCAAGAACAGCCATAACACCCTCAGGCACATCATCAGCCAACGGCGCTTGTCTTGAGCACCCGTTGTCGGAGTCTTGGGACTTAGGAACACAAGCGCGGTAATCTAACGATCCACATCGACATTGACACCTCAGGCTCACAATACATATTCATACATTCATGATGGTGTTGTCCGAGCACGAGCCATCACTCTATCCCTATTACGGCTGGTGGTGTGCGGACATGACTCCGATGTGCCCCGACCAATCCCCCATCACCCTCATGAGACCTCTAGGCCTTCTAGAAGTCTTCTCCCGCACGTGGAGAAGAACACCTCACACCTCCATCAATTTTCTCTCGATCACGCGCGGGTTAAAGCTGAGGCTGAAAAGGGCAACTGTTGACGATACGGCAGAGGAGAATTGTGAGCTAAACAAAACAACGCGGTATTTTCTGGCATTTCGCCAAAGACATCACAGGGTGAAATGCAACTTGAGGTCTTGTTAGTTCATCAGCACCCCCGACAATGGCTCTCGACGAATGAGAAAATCAAGAAATCAGCAATTTAAATCCGTATTTTATCCCTCATCTCCACTCAAATCTCTTTTCGGATCCATAGTGGAGAAGATATCTCGAACGGAACAGTTTGGGCTCCTTGTAGTCAGCCTTGTAAACTCTAATGCAAACGGTTATGGTTGGGCATCAAAATCTGGTTGTTGCATCATCATTCTCCGCTGTGCCCCGATATCAACCAGACAGAGACGATTCATGAGATATCGTGAGATCAAAATGGATCCAGAAGGTCTCAGAACAAACTCCAAAGAACTCCAACAACAGAACATCTCCACTGATAAGAATCGTCTTGTTCCCGGCGACTTTACGGCGCTCCTCGGCCCCTCAATAATGCCTTTTTGCTCGGACGGGACCCTCATCCATCACCGTTTGCATGTCTCGCCGCGGCCCTTCTCAAAGCCATTGATATCAGTTGAACCGTTACCGCCTCTGTCGGTCCGGCAATGGCAGGGTAATTGATATTCCCTCATTGGTGCTGCTATGACAAATTAATGGATCGTTGTTTTGACTTTCACTAAACTCGTTGACATTTTTGACACGTGAAATTCCCGTGGCTGTGTCATATTCCTAGCCACGAGGAGGCAAAGTCGACAATACTGGGTCCGCCATGAGATTCTATCGATAATCGCCATGTGGGCATGCGTTTCAAGGTCCATTATCAACGGCGTGGCCGATGAGGGGACAACAGTTGGAGACGGTGGAGGATGCGCGTTACGATTCAAGTGAGACTGACTGCATCTGTTGGAGTGGCTTGGCTGATCGAATATCTGCGCTTCTGCTGGCGGCTCAGGGTTGTTCAGCCGCGTCTTGGAAACCTTAGATGAATTGGATACCGACAGGATATTCCCCTTTGAGAACACCACTCGAAGCTTGGACTTGCCGAGCATGAAGCCGACTGGGCTAACTGGGTAACTTTAGTCTTTAGTTGACTGTCGCCCTCAACTTAGTGCTTAGCTTAAGCCGATGTCAATTTCCTACGTTTTGGAGGTATCTCATGTACCTACAGGCTACCACCATTTCTTCAGCGTACCACGTGGTGAAGGTTCTCCGCACTCACCAGAGTGGCCGCCGTAGATTTTCCCTCTTTAGTATCTTCTGCCGAGAGTTTAGAATCATTGTGCCGCGGCCGGTAATTGATACAAGTTGGGGGGATGGAACGATGTCGACCATTGACGGCTATTGGATTCAGCCTTGGTATTGCTGAGATGTTGTGTTTACAACGCCAAGTTGACTATCATGTGCGACTCGTCGACCATTCTTGCGTGGGCGGCTGAATTATCGACATCCTATTATAGAGGCTAAGCATTGATATACCGAAACATGCCAGATATGGCTATAGTAAATGCCTAGACTCGCTATCTGGCTAATTATGTGCAATACCACCAGTGTGGTTTTAGCATGAAAGCCATCACATCAATCGAAGAATAAACCTCTCAATCGGCCCATACCAATACAATGTGCTCTGGGAACAGCTGAGGGCTTTGGATGGTGGTGTAGGCAAAGGTGTCTTCTGATGCTGTAAATTACCCAATGCACTTGGCTGATAAGACGAGATTATCACAGAACATGCAAATCGCTGCAGTTCTTATCCAGAGTCCTTGACTAATAATCGTTTACTGGTAATCAGCAGCCCAGCTGCGCCTCTGCTGAGACGGGCAGGTCGTGCATATCAAACTCTTGTTACCCCAGACCCCAGGTTTTACCAGCCATAATAGCCTGCAGGGCCCTGTGCCTGCTGGCATGGGATCATGCCACGGGGAGCCTTCAGCTTCCAGGCCATTGGCTTTCCATGTGCTTTGCTGTCAACTGTCACTGCCAAGTTGCCACCCCCTCCCGAGCCGACTCGACCCCCAAATTCGTCCGAATTTCCCCAACTTCCCAAACAAACGGTTCTGCGTGGGTTTGAAATTGAGAAGCCGAAGAACCCCCATGTTCCGGGGAAGATAGTAGGCGTCAGCCGACGGAGAAACTATGCCGTGCAAACGAAGAGGGAAGACCCTGATCGGATCGGAGGGCCGTAATGTAATCAAAGAGGGGAGATGATAAAAGATGGCAGCTTCTCCTTTTGGTTTGACAGGCGACATGTGATGGTCAGAGAGGGAGGCCTGGTGATGGGTTGATGCGGAGAACCTGGATGCTGGCCATCTCATTCATGCGGATGCATCGAGGGTCTGATCCGCGGGCCCGGACCATGAGCAGTTGCTGTGCCTGAAGGTTGGTGGTATTCCCTCACCACAATATTGAGGTGTCGATCTCACGGCCCGTGGCCATGAGGATGGTGGCATACGGGTCGAGTCGATGCGTTGGCACTCACAATGTGATAGTGTCAGAGCATCCCTGATCCAGAGTCGGTGTAAGGTTTAACTGTAATAACAATCGATCATATGAAAGTCGAGTGGCAGCCTAGAGTTGACATAGACTACATATCATCGTTGATGCAAATTACTCCCACGTGATGCCGAAAATGGACGTTGAAACACCCCGTTTCAGCTATCTCGGTCAAGAAAGGATCTGATATGATGTCAGAGACTTTAACCTTGTTAAAAACTCAATACTTGATTGCTTAATCTGAAACGGGCGGTGTTACTGGAGGGTGGCATAGGGAACATCCTCCGCGATGCCCTCATATAGATCTCAGATGACTACGGCTGTAAGGAGAGAGATCGTCAGTTAACGGTGCCAGTTACGGAAGTGAGACACAGCCAGTCTCGTACCGTAATCGACGAAACACCCTCCTTTGGTCATATGGCAAAGTATTTGTATAATCTTCCTGGCTATCTAGATATAGGATCAGGCCATAGGCATATCGCTTCTGCATAGTAGATACGGTTGCGATCACATATCATAGGTACGTCGACTATCACACCGACCTATTGTCCCCCCCACCCAATAGTGAATCTTTCTAATGATTTTGGAATATTTCTATTGGCCCCCTACTTTCCTATAGACAAAATATTGTTGGGCCAAGGGGTAACTGGTTGTGATCAATCTCAGGAGTGTACATAGTGACATAAACGCTCGACTCGCGACCAATTCAATTGATTGTCTTTCTTACTAGCCAGGAACCAACCCTCGATGGAATATGTGGCTCTACTGTTCCTAAAGTTTGCTAAATCGGATCGCCAAAAGCATCCATTACATCATAACAGGATCGGCGATAGAGATTCGATCTTCAATGATGTCAACTCAGCACGCGATGTCACTTTCTTAAGACTATTATACGAACTTGACTTACTAGTCAGTGATTGACAGGGTTATATGACTCGCAGGATTGACAACTTAACAATACAAATCGAATGGTTGTCCTGCTAGTCCTGATAACTCGACCATAGCCTGAGACCACAATGGTATCACCAAAGGTCATTCCCCAGATGACCAAACTCAGAACAAGCTCAAGAGATATGCAATGTTCTCAAGCAAGGTGCTTCAAAAAGCATAGTAAGGATATTCGAAAGTTTGGTCATCACAATGAAGTACACAGTCTGCAGATGCAAAGAAACCTTGCTGTTCAGGTAATAGAGGCGATGATATCAGCTCGCTTGGGTAAACCGAAATTTCTCTTATGTTTGATCATAACGCATAGCTCTTCTATTACAAATGCTCATTTGAATATTACTCTACTATAAGACCAAAGACGAATGTATTTATGCTAATTAAGGCACATTGTTATAGGAGGTTCAAGCAGGACAAAAGATCGCATGTGTGTTACCATAGCAGTAGAACCAAAGTGAAGGCTGTGACTAAATCCTCTCGATATAACGCTGTATTGGGCCTTGAGAGACATTAAAATTACAAACGCCAGTAAATATAGACTCTTTCTGTTGAGTCTTCCATCACATATCGCTGAAATCCTCAGCCTGATACCGACAGTATATCTGCCTATTTTCGCCCATCAATGTGCTTCTTACACCTCGCTTTCATCCATCATCCGTGGCGCTCAAAAATTTTGACCCTTGAACATCTTTCCCGAAATTTAATGACCAGGGACATTATACGAAATGTCTTTCTGCATGTGGTTTGGTGTATAGCACACCCAGTCCCGGTCTCTTGTAAGGGAGAGACACCAGTCAATTGTTTCGCAATTTTGAAGTTTGTGGAGGGGTTTTATCTCGAAATAAATGATTCTGAAAATTTATGCCTCCTTCTTGAGTCTCTTGGGATCGGCTGCACCTTGCTGGGTCTGATCATCTTGCCGTTTCTGGTTTCCGGGGCCATTGGGGGGACAAGAGAGGCCATTGTGCTTCAGCGTGGCAGGTTTAAAACTGCTGAACGACTTTGATTGAGAGCTGCCGTTGTGACTGA
Source organism: Fusarium tjaetaba (assembly GCF_013396195.1). Taxonomy (NCBI): domain Eukaryota; kingdom Fungi; phylum Ascomycota; class Sordariomycetes; order Hypocreales; family Nectriaceae; genus Fusarium; species Fusarium tjaetaba. Next base: position 25,527 of record NW_023501745.1, on the reverse strand, counting down.
ACGACCGTGAGCCCCCTGGCTGAATAGCACTCGCTGAGCCAAACGTGGCCGCCGAGCGTGCCTGTGTTCCAAAACCCTGTGCCACATTGACTTGTGAGCCTTGCTTATTCGCTCCGAGGTTGAAGTCGAAAATAGGATTTACATCTCGCGGCTGGTCGGTGAATTGGAAGCTCTGAGACGGCGCTGGAAGTGGTGGCCATTGATATGTTGACTGTTGGTAATAACGATTGTTCTTGTTTGATTCCTGTAGTCTGTTGTACCGAGACCAAAGGCTCTGGTAGTTGCGGCCTGCCTGTTCACTGGCCTTGCTCATGTCGGAAATCTTTTGTTTGGACTGTTCTGCATCTTTCGAAAGCTCTTGGATCTTCTTGTTGGCCTCATCGAGGCGAGCTGATTGCTCCGTTGCAGAGTTTCGCGATCGTTCTAGATCCTTCTTTGCGTCTGCAAGTTCTCTCTCAGCAAGTCCTCGGCTGTCTTTGCAGGATGAAAGCTCATTCTTGACACTTTGAAGCTCCATGGACAGTTGTCGTTCCTGCTGTCGAGACGCAGTGAGAGCAGCCTCTTTCTGAAGCATTTCCGCCGACGGGTCGTCAGCTCTCTCTTTCAAAGCTTCATAATCGGAGGTGAGCTTGACAAAATGATCCAAAGTCGCCTGCTCTCTTTTCTGAGACTGATCAAGAAGGTTGGAGGTTTGCTCCACCTGGGCCGAAAGGCGATGCTCGCGCTCATGGGCTTCATCTAGGAGTGCCGTCTTGGCTCGAAGAAGTTCAGTGAGAAGTTCAGCTTCCCGCTGCGAATTGGCTTGAATAGCCAACTCTGCCTTTTCGAGTTTTGCAGAGAGTTCTTTCTCCCGCTGCGAAGGAGTGTCCTCCTGTGATTGTTCTGCCGACATGACGACAGTTTGGGAGACGTAAGAAATGGGAGGAGTCTCGTCCACGCGCTGCAGAGGTGAAGGGAATAATCAAATGGTGAAGTAAGAGAGGGAGCGGGTAAGCGTAAGTGTAAGGTAGAGGAGAACAATAATGTTGCCTGCGCCACTGATTCAGTGACGAGGTGAAAAGACCAGGCTGAGCTGCCAGTGCCCGGCAGGTGTCAGGCAATGGAGCCAAACGAGCAGTGGAGAGGAAACAAATTATAGGGGAGCGGGTGAGTGCATGAGGGCTCGGCTTGATCGAGGAAGGATCTGAGTAAAACATCTCGTGGCCTTACCGCCTGTGGCCTTGAAACAGAGGTACCTCATGCTTCCCCTACTCCAACCCCCGTAAAACAACCACAGGCAATGAAGCCATGTGAAGTGCGCCCACCCAAGTGTAAACGTCTGAAAAGATTGATCTAAAGTTCACAAAACCGGGACAAGTCTCTGGTGTCTTCCTATCGAAAGTCATGTACTTGGAAATCATCATTGCCTGCAAAATGAAGAAGAAGACGAAGAAGATAGTGATAGGATGGACCCTCTTTGACCTGCAAGGCTTCTTCATAGTCTCACATGGCCTTGACGCAGTCCCGGATGGAGGCACAAATATAGCAGCTATAACAGTTCCTCCTAGAAGCAGATAGTTCTGAAAAATGGCGGACCAGGAACTTTCAAGGCGGATGAATCTTCCAGTCGTCGCAAAAGCAATAAAGCCAGGCTCGAACACCATGATTACGATAGCCACAAAAGTGCCTGCCAGCCCATGGATATCTGCGGCTAGAGGTATGATGTCCCCCCAGTGACATCCAAGTTGCAAGACAAGGCATGCTGCAATTGAAAGACGGGCTGCCTCTGGGAGACTCAGGAGGTTGACAATCAAGATCCCCAGAAGGATGACGAATATGACAGCATGTTCAAGGGCAGCCTCAACGTGTCTCCTTATAAAGCTGTCGGCTGGAGGTAGCTTCGCATCACGCGCTACTTCTACATCCTTAGCTGCGTAGTATTGAGCTACCCTGGCAAGGCTGAAAAACAGAGGCAAGCTAACCCCTATCGATGCCATAACTGTGTCGTGGTCCACATAACTTGTGAAAGTGCTGATGCGTGATACACATGCAACTGTCAAGATCGTGCCAAACGGAACGTACAAACGCCCCCATGGATTAGATCGGGAGGCATTATGCGGGTAAGCGAGCCTTGCGACCAAAGTTCCCGTTATGCCGAGTGCAACGGCAATAAGGCTGTGAAGTGACAGTCGATGTGTTTCGCCAGGACTCAAGGGCCGTCCAAGGTAGATTCCATACAGAACCAAGCTTGACAGAAGCGTAGCGCTACAGGCGACTGCCAGCAACGAGTGCGATATCGGCACTGCGAACTGGTAGAGGTAGGTGACCTTGTACCTCACGGGATCAACTCTGATGATCTCGAGGCGTCTCAAGTGTTGAAAGGCAGTATATGTAGAGTATGACCCAAAAACTAAGATTCCGACGGCGCTTATCCAGTCGGCAAGGTTATAGGGGTCAGTGAGGGCGTGGGTGAGGGTGTAGACAGCGCTCCCGATACGACCCAAGATCAACAGTAACGTCGATCCCAAGGAAACGGCGTACAACAACTTTGAAGTTTTGAGTTTATAGCCAGCCATTCGTAGTGTCATGACAGATCCTGGCCCCAGATCACCAAGCTGTGACGCAAAGTAGATGTAGAGGGGTTTGATCTGGTGTATCGGTGGAGAAAGAATGACGTTGGCTGTCGCAAGGAGACATGCCATATGATGTACGAAGAGTTCCATAGAGTAGAAACGTGTCTGAGGCAGCTCGTTGGACCATAATGCAAGCTGTGATACGACGCAGACTTTCCCTGCATTGTTCAGGGGCTGATCAACTCCCCATGGTGTAGTTCTCGCAGCTTGGACACAGGACGGCAGAACCACGGTAAGACCAAAGGCCATTCGAACAAGTGTGATCACGAGGGGCACAAGCTTCCGTAATTCGTCTTCGTTCTTGAGCCGTTCATGGACTGCTGGAGCATACTTGCCGAGGAGGTATTCAGCCAGGTAGTAAACATGCCAGTAAACAACACTGGACACGAGGAATCCAGAAAGAATCGTGGGGCCGTTAAAGTGTTCCATGGCTGTTGTTTCTGATGAATAGTAAAAGGCTTTTGAGGAGCATTCCTAAAGTTGAGTGTGTAAAGATGAAGAACCCCAAACGTCCCCGAGATAACACCTGTCCTTGTTTACCGATTTAACCTTTGGTAAACAAAAGCCCCGAAACTCTACGTGCTCTTGACACGTAGGTAATGGCTGGCTGAACTGCTTATAAATTCCAGATGTATTGCGTGAGATGTCGTAATTGAATTTCCTTCATCCTTGCAACTGTTCAATCATGGCAAACACGATGACTGAAAAGATCGAGGAGGTCGCTGGAGACGAAGTCCAAGAACAACATGGAGATAAAGTAGAGCTCAGTCACACTCGAAAGTTGAGTATCCTGATTGTGATGAATACGGTTTCTCTTGTTCAGTCATTCGATGCGACCTGCATCTGCGTTGTCCTTCCTGTAAGTTTACCCCTCCCTCCCAGTTGTGAAGCCGTCACCAACACATATCCAGTCACTCGCAAGAGAACTGAATGCATCCTTTTCCGAAAGCCTGAGCATGGGCTCCGTGTTCCTGTTAGCAACAGCTATAGCCCAGCCCATCTTTGCCGAAATGGCACATGTCGTCGGCAGAAGGCCAGCATATGTGGCATCCCTCGTCGTATTTATCGCTGGAACAGTGCTCTGCGGCTCTGCGGAAAGCAGCATAATGCTTCTTACAGGTCGAGCTGTGCAAGGAGTAGGATCAGGAGGACCTCAGGCATTGTCGGGTATAATCCACGCCGATATGTTCACGATCCGTGAACGTTCGCGGTGGATGTCGTATCAACATGTGTCTTGGGCTTTAGGAACTATTGCTGGACCCATAATTGGAGGAGCCGTTGTTCAGAATAAAGATTCGCAATGGGTTTGTATCCCTTATTGCCATACCACATGCTCCGATGCTAATCGTCTCAGAGATGGATCTTTTGGTGCACCCTTCCATTGCTCGGAGGTAGTCTGATAGGAGCCATGTTTCTCCTAGGATATGACAAAGGGAAGCGAAACCTGCATCTCATCAAGAACCTCGACTGGATGGGAATTCTTCTTTATATCATCGCGAGTGTCAGTCTTTTACTGCCTCTGACTTGGGGTGGCTCACGCTTCCCCTGGAACTCACCGGCAGTAATCGCTCCTCTAGTCGTTTCGTTCCTCGCATTCCTAGGGCTGGGACTTTACGAGAAGACGACTAAAAAGCCCATGTTTCGAAAGAGTTTGTTCCGTCATCGATCGACAGTCCTCCAGTTTGCCAGTGCCACTATCCACGGCAGTCTCATGTGGATGGTTCTTTATTATCTTGCCGTGTACTTTCTTGCCCTCAAAGGCCTGACACCGCTTATGGCTGGTGTATGGGCACTTCCGGCTACTGTCATTGTTGCCCCTATGGCGGCTGTCGTAGGGATTGTGGCATACAAGACAGGACGATACATGGGCTTCTTGCTTGGTGGTTGGACTCTTATGGTCACCATGTTTGGAGTTATGACAATTCTTGACAAGGACACCCCTACGTGGGTGATCTTGGTCATGACCCTGTTCCTGGGTATCGCAATGGGCCTACTTATTCCAGTCATGAACATTGGTGTGCAAGCCACAGTCCGAGAGGAGGATGCTGGACATGCAATCAGCATGATCTATCTGCTTCGAACGATGGGCCAGTGCATGGGAATAGCCATTGGTATCGCGGTCTTCTCTGTTCAACTGGAAAAAGAGCTCGGAAAGTTAGGCCTCGACACAGGTCAGATCAGCAATACCTTGAAGATGATCAAAGCCTCTGTCGAATATGGAGGCCTTGGCCAGCACGAGTACATGATGAACGCCGTGGCGAAAGCGTTGCAGTGTCTCTGGATAACAGGTAGCATCTTGGCCGGCCTAGCCTTGATCCTGTGTCTGTTCGCAAGGTGCCCGAAACTTCCAGAGGATCCGCATGGCCCAGTCAGTGCAGAGCTGATGCCGGAAAGTCGTTTCTCGGATGCCGCTATAGGGCGGGTCTGGTATTGTTTCTCTGGCAAGATTCTCCATAAGGCTACGGAGCAATCAAACCAGAGGCACAGTGGTTCATCCGTCCCGAATTAGCCAAGCGGATGCTCGTCTGTTGGTGATGCCCAACATATCCCCCTTGCTTTAGCCGCGATATCGATGGAGTTCCAAGACAATGGGAAGCGAAGCCAAGGGTCGAGATGAGTCTCGTCGATCGTTTGAGCACTCCCAGGGATTGAAGCCCAAATCCACGCCGTTCTTTCTATTATACCCATGCACTGTTGTCTTGACGGAGCAACTGTGTTGACAAGATCCAATCAGGGTATCCGCTGAAGCCTAAGGAATTCGCCTATTCGTTACCAATGCAAAAATTCCTCCTGGGGTTGACGGTCTCACGGGTTAGCCTCCGACAGCAGTTGAGATACGATAGCGGGGACCATGGGTTGAGAGACCCGGGGTGCAGAGTGCAGCTCGGTAGTAAGTATGTATCATCAGATCAGGGAGGCGAGTTGACGATTGAGGTTGGGGGTCATACACAAGCAATTATCGACCCCGGGATGATGAGTTTAGGCTAAAGGGCTCTGGAACGCGAATTGGTTTCAATGGTGAATCTAGAGTTTTAATGTTTTGATTTAATAGTGAATAGTTGGGAAACGGTACATCAACTGAATAGCAGTTGAGTTCCATATTCAGTCACTGTGAGATAGGAATGGATGATGTGGTGTTGAGTCTGTAGCTAGAAGCCAATGGTAGAAGTAATTGGATCATTATCCATAGGTACCTAATTAACGCAGTATCGGGATCCCCCGTCATCAGCTACAGTAGAAGGAAAAGGCTGGTCTTGAAGTAAACGGTCACCGTTTAGTAGCCATGGAATAAGCGACCGTTTGACAAGTCAACTAAAGTAATAAAATGGGATGAAATATTATTATTTGTCTAATAAAACAAATACACCACTGGGCATCAACTCACGATGTCAGCCATGCCTGCTTTGACCTTCTAGAAGAGCTTAGACCCCCTGTCTGTCACTTCCAGGGGCCCTCCATGGCGCCGGAAGAAGTCCCGCGAGGGCAAGCCTGAGTCGGGAACGTTTGCTTGGCACAGGGACAATGGGATGAGGAGCCCGAAAGGGTATGAGAGACATGGGATGAAGCCTGGAACAAGCCTTGGAGGATGGGGGTCATGGCGCACGTGTGAGTCTGTCTGGTCTCCGGGGGCGCCGTGGTCAAAAACTATGCTAACAAGGTTGACCGAGATGATTGATATATTTAGTCGTTTCATATCAAGGTCATCTGTTTGTTAAGTGATACCTATGTACTCGACAAAGGGAACAGACGGAATGTTCAGTTAGAGAGAGGGTGTGACTAGAGTATTTGGCTGGGCCTGATATGAATGGAAGCTTTGTGCCAAATACCTCTCATAAGCCATAGTCACAGCCATTGAACTCTGCCCTGACATGATCTGACTTCAACTCAACTGACTCTCTCTAGTTTCACAAACACTGAACTAACGACGGATCTCATCCCCGTCAAGCCATAACCAGGTCCCGTGATGGGCACCAGCGACGGTCCGGCGCGTCTGTCCGTTGATCCGCGGTCATTCAGGCGCCTCTTTCATTCTTTCATTACTCGCCCAAGTATAGTATCAATGAAAGGGGAGTGAAAGTGAAGCAAACAGCGCACTCTCTTGTCAAGGCGTCAGGGGCATCAAGTCTGTGTTTGTTTCAATACACCTCAGCTCCAGAAGCTAGATCACGTCTTGTGATGCATTTTACAAGGGTCCATCCATGATTCAGAGTGGACTGTGGGGTAAACTGGTACGCCACAGCATTGCCTTGGTTATCGAATCACTTTGTTTGGCGATGGCTTCAAACTCGACTTACATTGTGCTTTGACAAGGCTTGGACATTGGTTCGTTGCTGTTCAATCGTGGGCCATGTTCTTTGGCATCTTGCGCTACAGTACCTGCATACCGTTGGTCGTCTGTCACGTTCAGAGCATTACTGGTAGCATTAGCAAGGCACGACTTGCTATCCCTAAACAAGTTTAACATTTCTTCTCTCTTCACGCGTGACTTGATTTCAGTTTCCAGAAGGACATTCACTTCTTATCTACCTTATCAAATTATCTCACCACATCCCACGCTTCCATCCCCAACCCCAACGGATCCCGCGCAGCACGTCACGTCTCAACCTCCATCACATCCGATGTCGCCAGTATAAGTTAAGCAATGCCTCGAATATATTGTCCGATACCGCCGAGAAAACTCTCTCGCTTCACATGCCAACAGTAGTTCGCAGGATGCATGTGAGTTCCAGCAGCATTACAGCGCATGCCCTGCAGTATGTAATGACAGAGTGATGAAGAATTGCGTGATATCCAACGGCTGAATACGACTTCATTCAATACACACCCTGAAAACTCTGCATCCAATCAATATTTACATCCATCAGCATGATCTTTATGGAAGTACCAGCCAATGTATTGTCATTTACGGAATAGGTCATATGAATACACGCAACAACCACACGGGAGACAACACAAGAGGAGAGAAATGACTTGATCTGTATTCGTAACAACATCTCCCGATAAATCTGCCGTGTCGCTAAATAGAAAGACGCGTCTCGAATACCCATACTTCATAGGTATCTAGTTTATCAAGATATTCGTATGTAAGTATTCGTGAAGCGTCGTGCTGACTACAATCACACATCCCACCCACTCCGACTGGATGTTACAGGAACCAATTACTAGACATCAATTTAATCCTCACATCTCATTTGCCTATTTATTCTTTATTCTCAGCCATTTATTTCTCCTCAGCATAATAATAATCACCAATAACAACCTCCCCACCAATTGCCGCCATTTGCTCCTGCACAAACGCCTCGTAACTCAATGTGACACTCCATTCCCGCATCTTCAAATCATATCGTCGCTACAGCGAGATACCGACGGGAATAGATTCAGGATGCACACAAATGGGCTGCGTAACCCCCACTCTTTTGCACGTTTCACATGTCCAAGATTGGGTACTCTTCTTTGCGAGACGGTGACCACCTTTTTCTATTATCGCCATGGTTACAGATCTACATCAAGTGTAAATACTGGCGGCTCGTAACCGCTGAGAAAGGTATAGATGACCAGTGGCAATGAGCATTATCGTTCAGCTGATCTGGGGTTACATACAAGCTGACAGCTAATATACAGTACATACTTGTACACTCACTCAGAAAGCTTCAGCCTGGCGCCTCTCAGCTGTGACAAAGAACCGCCAACCAAGGCCTATTCTAGGTCTCTTTGTCTTTAGCTGCCGAGCCACCAATCCTCTTGTACTTTCTCGGATCCTTCCGACTCATCATTCTCTTATCGCGAGTGCCTTTCCCGCCTTCCCAGAATCCCCGGCCCTTTCTGCCTATCAGGTATCGGCCGCAGTATCTACACGCCTCAACTGCTGAAGAATAGTTTTGCTCGCGACTACACCAGCCGCAGATGATACGGTTGGCCCATTCGTTAATATGATCTTCCTGATCATCATGGCACTTGTCACAGGGATGAACCCGGCTGCAGCATGAGAAACGGAACCATCGGTAGGACTTTCGGTAGTGCGAGCATGCGCCCTTGTTGGGGAGCTGCTCTCCCGCGTGAAGACCCAGCTTCTCCTGCTTCCGCCGCGGCCCTGCGGTAGGTGGAGGACGCGAACCAGGTGTGATGAAGAGGAACTTGACTTCGGGGATCTTGAAAGTGAAATGACCATGGCAATCTCGGCAAACATTGGTGACAGATGAGCCCCTTACTGAGACAAGACCAGGAGCTGGAGTAGAGCATCTCTCGCAGATTGGGACAAATGTGCTGGGAAGCATATCTGCCACTTTACATCCAGCAAGATCAAGGAATCCAGCCCTAGTAGAATGCTCATGAACCAGTGTAGGTCGATACTTGACGGCAAACGGCGTTGCACATTTCTTACAGCTCGACGTCTTCTCGACGTCAGGCTTCAGGCCCGTGACCTCGTTGACTGTCTTGCATCGCTCGCACTTCACACTGATACCCAAGATGGAGAGCTGAAGTATTTCAATACCGTGCAACTCAATAGACGGAAACGACAGCATGGTACCACGCTCAGGGGTTTCACCTGGCATGGCGACCTGTGGTTCCTTCTCCTCATTCTCTAATACAGCACCGCCTTCATCAGCATCCTCAGAGCTGGAGCTGTCTTCAGATTCGTCTCCATCGACGTGGTTCCACTCAGGGGGTCGTGGGATCACCTGAATATGACTATCTTCGGGCTTTGACGCTGTTTCCTTTGTATCTTGGGGTTGATCTTCAGGTACTGGTACTGCTGGCTCGACCTTTGGTACCTGTGCTTGTGCTTGCTTCGCCAGTTTGTGGATATTTTGTGCAAGGTAGTTGAGATGACTCATGAGAGACATCTGCTGTTGCTCAGCTGCCTTTTCGCAGAATAGGTCCTCCACAGGCTCTGCAACTTCAGGCTCGACATTATTGAGCTGAATGCGAAGGTTCTGCAGGGGATATATCAGCGGAATAATCAGGTGAAGACTCCTGACAGATTGCAGTCCTGGCGGAAGCTCCGAGCGCTTCAGTGGTTGCAATGGCAGCGTGTACACGACGCCGTCAGGAGAACGGCGATACTCGGGTGTCCTCTTCATACGTGCCTCGAGCTGACGAATCTCAAGAGCACGTCGTTCCTTTGCAGCGGCGATTTCATCTCTTGCGTACGACGGCTCTGGGACGTACTTGAAGGGCGTGGGAGCAGGTTTTGGCGGAGTTGGCTCAGAGACCTGCTTGGACTGTACTGGCTCGTTTGCTTGAGGCTTTTGTGCCTCCACATGCCTCGTGTCTCTAAAAGTCACGAGCTTGACTGTCTCGGCCTTTTGCTCAGACAGAAACTTTTCCAAATTCTTGTCCAACTCTCGTGTGTGAGCGAGCAACGTAGCCCCAGGTCTCTCCTCCACGAGTCCATCCCATCCTCTCTCTATATTGATACCAAAACCCCTTGGGATGTCCTTGTTCTTCACATGCAACACCGGCTTCTCATCCGGATATGCGTGCGGGACACGGAGATCACATTCGAGGGCGGCCAGCTCAAAAGGAAAGTCAGGATCCGAGGGCTTAATCTTGAACAGCAATGAAGTCGCACCGTCCGGTGCGGTGATTTCCTTTGGCGAATAGCGTCGCCGCAGCTGATCGATCTGATATGTCCTAGGATCCTGGGCCTGGGATTCTGGCACAGGCTTTAGGACGACTCTAGAGGAAGAGGCTTCAGCCACAGCCTGTTTACGGGTCTGTGGCGAGCCTGACTTTTTGGTAGAGATCATGACGTTTTTAGAGGTGGGCTGTTGCTGGCCAGTCAACGGTGGTATTTTGGCGATGGTTGAAGTTGAAAACTAGATTGACGCGAAAGGAACCCAAACTCCGCACACGTAAAAAAACGTTGCAATGCAGCCTCAAAATAATGGCTATGATTTGTAACTGGGAAATCAATGGGAATGGAGAACGGTGTTGTTTTTATTTTATCGTGATGTTGATGGAGTGGCGAGCTTCTCCACTACTTCTCTGGGGGTTGAATACTTACGTGAGCAGAATCAAGTTCATTAACCCGAAATCGACAGTGACTCATGGGGCGTCACTGTCATTTCCATATGAAGACACTCAACTGAGATTGCCATTTTCCTATTCGATGATTGATGTCGTTTTTGTATTGACTCATAGGTACTTCATATCATTTTGCTGTCTACTAACCCATGATGACTCAATCTTGGAAGACTAGATGCAATATCACTAGCTGAAACCAGCTTTGTAGTCCGCCCAGTCATGTCACCTAATTATAATCATGCAGATGCAAGAATTGGTGAAGAATTCAAACGAAGAAAAATTCAAGCCAGCAACATGCTTTCTTATGTCTCATTGGCTCAAATGTTTGTCCTCTGAAGTTCAAGACGGTCATCCCATATGAGTACCCTGTGTCACGTTAAGAACAAAGAAAGGGCTACGAAGTACACACCCTAATTAATTTTAAACTCTTCCAAGATTTTGTAAACAAAGCCAAGATGCGTGCCTTTCAGGGGAAACCCGCGAAGGCTTAACTACATCGACCCTTGGCACCTGAACTTTGGCCTGTCAATGTCAACGCCAACCACCCGTGTTACAACACAAGGTTGGTCCAGCTTTTTGGTGTGCACAAGACGGTCCACGAGGACGACACTCACATAAGACGAGGCCATGTTTGTTTGACTCGACGGAGGTGACTGTAACAGCTCCTACAGCTGCGTTTGCCGCTGTCTTACGCACAGGAGAAGCAAACTATCGCCTGCAGTCCCTCCCCAAGATCACCCCCGCATCGACGATCGGGTTTGCTTGGTTTTCCTGCTTGCAGACGGGGAACGACATGAAGCGCCCGGAAAGTCGTCCGTTTGGATATTTGTCTCTCGTGAGATGATGGGTCAAGATGATTGGAGCAATATCGACAAGTTCAAAATCCGCATGAGAGATGAGAGAACATCTATTGACATGCCCGTTCGAGACAAGTCACGGGTTGCGCTTCGCGGGGGCTGTGGCTGACAGATCGACGTCGGTGAACGGTACGTTACTTACGAGATATAAGTTATCAATAATCAAGCATAATGCCTGGACAATAGCACTTGGAAGTCATCAGCAGGAATTCAGGCTAAAAGCGTGCATGTTGCAAGCCGTGGTGGCTGAGATCTATCACAAGTCTATTAATGACAGAGCTTGGCCATGTACGAATCGATTCATGAGTAGGGGTCCGTGATGCTGCCCGATAATCTCAAGATGAGCCGTTGTGAGAGCCTGAAAACAAATCAGGCGATGACGGAACACCTAATCAGCTAGGCAATCAGTCAATGTGATAAACATGGCTATATCACAATACGAGGCGGTGATGTCGTGGCACCAGAAGAAAGGCCATCAGCCAAATTTGATTTTGATCTGGTGAGCACCAGGCAGAGAACGTGGCTACTTGACCGCAACAAAGAAGCAATGGGAAAAAGAAGAAATTCAGATGAGAAGTCACTAGATTCATCATCAATTGACATTGACACTTGACAGTCGTGGATTGATGGGCCTGGCCTTGGTCATCACGTAGCATTGCATGTAGGACAAAGCAAGCCATTATGAGGATGGAAGCTGATTACTTGGTAGGCACAGACATATCTGCCTTCATTCGTGTAATGCAATGTCTTTGAGAAGTTTCTTTTTCCTTCTTCGAAAACGGCTCGTCGCATATGAGGGCGCTGTTTGTTGACCCGTGATAGGCAAACAGAAGGGCCAGAGAGTGCGACAAGCGGGTTGAAACATGAGAAATGGAGTGGAGGTCTGTATGTAAGTTACTGCAGGTATTGTTTTTCTTGGTGTTGTATTGTATTTGGAGAGTGTCTCATGTAAGCCCGGGGAAGCAAGAGACATCCATCTTTATTTGTTATACGTTGGGGTTTATAATATGGCATGGTATGGTATGAATCGACAGGCCTCTCTTTATTATTAGAGATGGTGGGTGTATGGGGTGGGTGTGCGCGTCAAAGTGAAAGTGATGGATGCCGAGTAGACCTTTGTCTGTGAGGGAGTGGAGGATGGGATGACAACGAAGCAAGTTGAGTGCCCATATGACCGTGCAAGGCCTGTTGAAGCGACCACAGTGGGCGGTGAGGCCCGGGAACCCGGTGCTGTGTGGTTGATGAAGGCAGAATAGGTGCTGTACCGTTTTTTATTGTTTGTTTTACAGATTTTAAATGAATGCGAATTATTTATTGGCTATTTTATTTTATTTTATTTTCTTTTATCTTTAACGGCAGTCGATACGGTTCAAACGGTAGATCTGGCGGTGATCATGCAAACCACACAACACCCTGACTTGGCAATTCATCTTCTAACTTTAGGGACTCTCATCTTCACCAACTCACGAGGTTGACATTGGATGCCAGTATAGAATTCTATCAGCATGCACTTTGTATGAATATGAATACTAGTCTTTGGTTGGTATTCTATATGGCAGATATTTCCACCTTATTATTCGATTAATTTAAAATTCATCTCCATTGTTCACCGTCTTCAACTCAGTCCCCACGCTCAGTCACTTATCACTTACATACAAATGTACAGCATCTCTCGCCCGCATCAATGCAACACCAACAAGCCCTCAACTGACTCACATACACCCTTCAGCGACAATGGTACCCCATTCATCTCTGAGTCTCACAGCGAGAATAGTCACCCTCGAACTCAGAACATCGGTGAAGGCGCTTTGGGGGGACACACTTCACACTGACGGCCCGTTTCCCTTTCCTGGTAAGTCACGATAACGGAGCACCGTGTATTAATCGACGGTACAGGAGGTAGGTGAGATAAATTTACAACATACGATCCAATAGTCACAGTGCGCTAGAGAACTGCGGCTTGTGGATGGCAGTACAACGCTCCGCCGCTGTGAGACTACCTGCTGAGGCGCCCACGGATACCTACACAAGAGAAGACATGATAACTTCATTGTCTCTCTCTCCACAAGTCGAACTTACATGTCTTGCTGATTCTATAGCAATCAGACTATGTCTCAGCCTCAGATCTAAGCGCTTGTTTACACCCGCTAAGTAAATCAACCGAGAAGCCGAATACCATAAGTTTATTCACGTTTGCGTGACCAAATCTAGGTCACGCTTCTCTTGCCATCATGGCGTTCAGACCCTAATCATCTGCCTCAATCGATCAAGTCAGGGTCTGAGTACACTTTTGTCTCACACGCCTTTCGATCATGAGAAATACCTACAGCTGTCAATATCGAGATAGTATCATGTGGTGTTTTGAGGTATGAACAACACGTACGAGAATATGGCAACTGCTACGTGTCCATGTGAATGCCCTCATCTCGTGAGGGCCAACGTCACCTCGGCTCCGAATGCCTTGTTCATTGTGCCAATCCTTTTTCCCGTATTGGAACTATGCTATCATCCGAGGCTGTCAGAAGCAGTGCGCCATTCAGAACTATTCAGAGAAATCTTGTTCTCGCCAGCCACTGGTATCATCACTTTGCAGGTCTAGGTTAGCAATCATAAAAGTAAATAAACAAAGCACCCTTGTAAAACAAGCTTAACTATAACCCGAAAATTTTCCATGTTCTTATTCATCTCACCCATTCAAGCGAGTACGTTTTGATTGTTCCATCTCTATGTAATTGGTTGCCGTCTCAAGTCGTCTCGTATTGATCGCATTCAATCATCAGGGCCACGCAACCGAGGGAATCTGGCAGCCAACCAAAATCTTCCCTGACACTAGGATAAGCATCCAAAAACTCGGGAAACGATATCTCTAACCTTGTCAACGTATTCGTCGCATTCAGAAATGATGAAATTCGTGGCCTCGTTATTGTGAGAATGTATATAGATTTGATGTTAGATGGCGAGAGAAGGATGATCATAGCAAGACAAGTCAGCGATCTATACAAATATCGATATTCTTATACTATCACTAAGTGCCCGAACAACTGAATCAATATGCAAGATCAAGAGTCCATCTGGATGTACGATCCATCCTTCCCACTTGCTGTGGTTGGTACTGTTGTCTATGGAATAATCTTCCTTGCCATTGCATACCTCACTCTGATCAAGTACCGAGCCTGGTACTTCATTGTTGTAGTTATAGGCTCAGCAATAGAAGTTGCTGCTTATAATCTCAGAATCCATTCTGTTCAGAACCAGTCAGAGATAGTGAGTTGGTCCCTTACTGTTGAGTCTCCTCTCACCTCTAACGAACACGGCAGACGCCTTTTGTCCTGACTCTCACTTACGCGGTCCTCGCTCCGGTCCTTGTAGCTGCTGGAAATTACCTTCTTATTAGCCGTCTCATCCTCGCCGTTCTTCCTCCATCCCACCACCGCATCCTTCGAATTCCAGGCCGTCGCCTTACCCCGATATTTGTTTTCTGCGATGTAATCGCCTTTCTCATCCAAGGCAGCGGTTCTGGTATCGCAAGCTCAGATAACTGGCAAGGAGACATGGAGAGGCTTGGAGTAAAGGTTCTCATAGTCGGACTGGCATTCCAGCTTGCCGCCTTCTCTCTCTTTCTTTGCGTTTTTAGACGTTTCCATGTCCTTGCCCTTCGTATGGCTGTTGAGGATGCTCCTAGGGGTTGGCAGAAACTTGTCTTTGCAGTTTACATCTCGAGTATCTTGATAATGGTAAGTCGTCTGGATATGGTTGCAACACAAGTTAACTTGCCAGGTTCGTTGCATCTTTCGTGTCGTTGAGTTTGCTGGAGGGAGGGATACATATGCCTTCAGCCATGAGTGGCTCTTCTGGGTTTTCGAAAGCCTGCCGATGGCTGTTGCTATAGGTATATTTTGTTTCTATCATCCAAGTCATTATCTCGGAAGAAATGGCGCCCGGTCCAAGTCTGTTCGGACTGAAGATACTATCGAGCTTGCTGAGGGGTCCAAATAGTCTTCGCATAGACTGTCGATCGATCAAGTGTCGACTGGGATATCTAGCAGCTTTTACACCCACAGTCTTTCCGAGATTATATTGAATAGCATGGAAGAAGGATCTAGGTTGGAACGGCTGGTTTGTCACTGGTTCGGTTGTTTTTAGGAACATGTCTGTACCCAGTATTGTTAACAGGCTCTAAAGCTATGTTGCAGCTAAAGAAAGCGTCTCTCCGGCTGGTATAACTGTTCTACCATTGCTTAGAAAAAAAGGTTTCCAAACTTGGTCTTCGTCGTCAAATGAGTAATTGAGACTGTTGATGAATCTCAGGGGCCACTCGCCATATTCGTAGTACTCAATAGGAAGCTTTCGGAGAATTTGCTGCACCCAGACCTTAGACATAGCTTTTCTGCAGTGATAACCTTTCTTCCCTGATGCAGATCGCTTGTCTCCTTCGACTGCCTTCCTGCTCATAACGAATTCAAGAACCAGCATGTGTAAGATGACGAGCTGTGAAGCATAATTCGTGGGGTCGATGAATGAAGCAAAATCGTTGCTGCTTAGGTTTCCTATCCCATCATACAGGAAAGCGAGTTCATGGTAGCCTAAAATTTAGCAATAATTCAACCAAAGTACAAGGGAAACGAACTTTCGGCAGGGTTTGTAGATGCTAAGGTAGCGATTCTTTGCATATGGGCCAAGTATTTTAACTCAGCAACGCTGTGGCACAACGGACCAAGCTTCTGCACACTTTGACAGAATCCTTCGGCAATGACTTTATCCAGATAGTGATTCGTTTCGTGGCCGTCTCGTATTATGGCCTTGATTCTTTCGAGGTAACTGACACGCCCGAATGTCTTGAAGATAGTGTGATCTAAATCAACATGAGGTTGTGTACCGACGAGCCAACCTTAAAAGAATGAGCAAAAGGGGGCCGTAGAGTTTACTGAGGGTTTACTTACAGCCTCTGACCATTGTGAGAAAGTCTATGAGCCCGTCGTTCATGTATGCAGATTGAAAAGTCAAGTTAAGCATCGCTCCAAACGCTGCTTCGGCGTCTTGATCGGTAAGACCAGGTTTTGCGAGGTGCTTATTCAAGGCACTGATTGCTAGAACTCGATGCTTCAAGGCCGCTTTCTCATACCCGTTAGGAGTAATCAAACTTAGGTGAGATGCTCCAAGCCCAAGCATAGAGTGCAGTAAGAAGTCATACTGTTGCGTATTAGTCACATAACCCATAACCATGGCATTCAGCTTACTGAATGTGAACGCTGTGAGGCCATTTGCCACACTGTGAATCCATCTATGGGCAGTGGAGGATAGGCTTCAAAGAGGAAATGCCGAAAGAAGTTGAGATCGTTGTAATCGAACATAACTGGGTCAGTTCGCAGCGGTCGTGAGATGACAACCGCTGAGTTTTGACTACCATGTCTAGGCCTATTCAGGTATTCGCACTCCAGGCCTAAGCGTTCGCATGCACCGCATTCTGGTGTGATCAAGTCGCATTTTACTCTTCTCCGTTTGCAACTGGAGCAACCTGCCCGAGACTTGGTATGGCCTTTTCGAGGGACAGGACGCCTCTTGGTGACGACAGTAGAAGTATTGGAGGCGGCTAAGGAACCTAGCTGGGCAAATGCCGCAGGCTCAGAAGACTGCATAGAGAATGTTGACTATATCAATGATATGTATTTGATTTAGGGTCAAGATCCATTGATGAATCCTGCTGGTGGTTCAGCGTGTCTCGATTCTGCACGTAAGCCAAGGGAACTGGAATTCCTCCGATCCCTGTCAGACATCATTACAGGGCATCCAATCACAACGGTCAACATGCACATCAACTTCATTACAACAAAAATCATCAAGTACGCAGAATATACAGTACTTTTGATTATACATACATGGATATCATCTACCTGCATAACCAATCCTCGCAATGATGAGATTGACAAGCATGTATTCATTCATCGCTCATCTATCTTCATCTAAAAGTCGTTGTCATCCGCTCCCGAAACAATAACATTGTTGACCTTGAGGACCATGCGACATAATTGTGTGGCGAGCTGAAGCTGCTGCTTCTTGCCGATAAGAGGATCGATAACAAAGGCGTCCTTCATGTTGTTGTTTCCGCGTCCCATGCAGTCAACACCAAGCTTTCCTCGGCCCTCAGGACCTGCCTTGACCTGCTGACTCTTGACCTCGGCCAGAGTAGCGATAGGGTTGAGACCACTGTTCTCGGCCAATGTCATGGGGACGGTGTCAAGAGCCTCAGAGAAGGCACGCATGGCGTACTGCTCAAGACCGGGTGTCTTGACGGCCTCATCCTCAACAGCCAGAGAGCAAGCAATCTCAGCAGCGCCACCACCGTAAACGACACGGTTGTCGCGGACCAAGTTTCGCACCACGCAAAGAGCATCATGCAGCGATCTCTTAGCCTCATCGATTATCTAGGTTGTTAGCATTGTTTTCATTCTTGACCATCAACAGAACTCACCATCTTGTTGCTGCCTCGGACAAAGACTGTGACAGCTCGGGTGTTGGCACACTCCTCAATGACAAGCATCTTCTCCCGTGTTGTGCCGAAAGTCATCTCACGGACGATACCAGCACTGCCCAGCTTCTCGGCTGTAAGATCCTCAAATCTGGGAACAATTCGGCCGTTGGTAGCAATAGCAATCAACTCAATCTCAGGACCACCGACCCATCGGACGGCTGGTAGCTCGTTCTGGAGGAGGAGATGGTTGGCCTCATCATCGAAACCCCACTGGCAAATAGCCAGGTTAGCACCTGTGTCCTTGATCTGCTGGATCATCTCAATAAACTTCTCCTTCTCATAGTTTTGCAACTTCTTGAACTCCTCGACGCTGGTAATATCCAGGTGGTGCTTGGTCTTGGGCTTTGGGGGCTCGAACGCGCATGTGAGAATGGCAATCTTGGCATCCCGGACTTCTGAAGGCATCTGAGGGTGAGAAAAGTCCTTATCGACAATGACACCCTTGACGAGAAGGGTATCCTCGAGGGCTCCTCCGACCTTTCCATCAACCTTGATCAACTCGAAATCGACATCCTTTCGCTCGAGGTCAGCAACAGAGAGAACGGCATCAACGGCGATGTTGGCAAATTGATCATGAGATTTGGACACAATCTTGCTGCCGAGACTTGTTCGAGCGACCTTGACAAGGTTGGAGGTCTCTTCTCGGGAGAACTCAATGGTATCTGAAATCTTGTCAAGTTCAGCAACAGCGATATCGCAAGCTTGATCGTAACCGTCGGCAATTCGAATAGGGTGGATTCCCTTGTCGATAAGATCGGCAGCCTGTTCCAACAGAGCACCAGCGAGGACAACGACACCAGTGGTACCGTCACCAATCTCATCGTCTTGAGACTTGGAAAGCTCCACTAGTAGCTTAGCAACGTGGTTTGTAATCTCCATCTGCTGTAGAATCGTAGCGCCATCGTTCGTCACGGTGATATCTCCATCGGGGGAGATGAGAATCTTGTCGAGTCCACGGGGTCCGAGAGAGGACTTGACGATGTTGGCGACTGTTCGAGCGGCGAGAATATGAGACTTGACAGCTTCGTTGCCAAACTGGCGCTTCTTCTTCCCCTGACTAAAAGATATTATTAGAAGGGTTTGGAAATAACGGTGAGACTGCAATGATGGCCAACTCACTCCCTGACGACAATGAAAGGTCGGCCTTGCTCATCCTTCATTACCGCCGCTGTTGTTGTTAGCTGAAAATCACCATCATGGTAAGTCGTCGCAATTACCATTTGACACATCCAAATCTGTCCCCTCGTTAGCTACCCCTCGCCCCTCATCAACAAAACTGTGCAGGACTCACTCAATGAATCCATTTTGACTGTGGCTTGTCCACCCGTGGGGAGCTGTATCCGCTAGAGTAAAGGCGTTTACGGCGATGTCGAAAAAGTCCCACGAAATATGGTGGCAGCCTGGAGCTTCTATCGTTTTCTTGATCGAATCTCCCACCTCAATTTTTTGAAGATTTGGGTGCCTTGCACACACACCGATGCGCGGCGCGGGGAAACAAGATAGTCCGAATCAGGGGTTAGGCATGACCCCGCTAGCCCCGCCACAACCTTAGGCTTCAGCAGTTGGTTCAGTGAGATCATAAGTCGTGAGCGCGAACCCCACTACCAGCTTGCCCACACCAATAGTCGATACATCATTAAAACACATCCAGACCTTATCCTAAGTTAATCTTGGAACACAAACTCTCCGAAGCAGATCGAGAAGTTTGCTTGCGACTGTTTTAAAGTCTACATTCTTGTTCTTCTTTTCTGGCTATAAAGGCCCTGATACCCTCTGTTCTTCGCCCTCAGGCTCTTCCCTCTGTTAATACCCTCCAGTAACTGAGCCACACCACATCTTTCAAACGAACCCATCTTTCGCCTTACCAGTCCAGCTAGACAAGATGTCGCGCCATCGAATCGTTCACACTTTCAATGCAAGCGATATAGTATCCGAATTTGACGGAGATGACTATGAAGACGAAGTAGAAGACGAGCTCAGCCCAGAAGATCGCCAGGCCATGGAGGAGGGAACAGCAGAGGTCCGTCGAGCTCTAGGCACTGAAGCGAACAAGGTGACAAAAGCACAAATCGAGGAAGCTTTGTGGCACTATTACTACGATATCGACAAATCAGTCACATATTTAATGAAGACATTCATTGCTCCGGCCCCCAAACCAGCAAAGAAAGCGCCAGAAGGTATGTCAGTCTTTTTTTCTGCTTCGCAACGCCTTTTTGGGACTGGAGCAGACCACAGACGTCTGTCAAACGAGCATACGTCTATCATGGATCCTCCACCCGCTCTGGGAGTTCCGGCATGGCATTTTGACGACATGCCATGGATGAACGTACCTGAAGAACGTCGGACTGTCTTTATTGAGCCAGAGCGTCCTCGTGGTGGCTTATTGGGAGGTGGCGAGGGGCCTCCCAAGATGTCAAAGCTTCAAGCTCTTGCGGCCGCTAGGAAGAAGAAGACCGAAGAGAAAAAGGAGCTGGAACGGGCCGGAAAGGGTCTGGAAAGACTTTCCATCAATGAGTCACAAAAAGAGAACCAGCCAGTCTTGGGTCAAGCTCGCCAGGCTCCTGAACCTACACTACAAGTCAGATTGCCGCCTCAAGAGGAATCAACAGAGGCTGCAGCTATCACCGACAACCAGAAAGACATCAATTCTGATCCCAAGGGATGGCTTATGGATGAGGGCCTTCCGGTCATGATGCCTCGGGCTGCCCCATCCGCCTTTGCCAGGACGCTCTTTGGATCTGCTCCGTCCAAAGCCCCAAGGCCTGACGAGATTTTTGCTATGCCATATACATCCTCTCCCATTTATGTCGCCGAAGCTTTCGCCGAACCCAGTCCCGATGACGTGGTGCTCGCAGCTCAGGCGAAAGGTTCGAGTTTTGCAAGGACGAAATAATCGGCTAATCTAATTCCATTCAGCGGGGAAAAAGCCAGTAGCCAAGGCTCCTAAAAAGGCCCAAAAGGAGAAAGACAAGGACGTTTCTCAAGTCGAAAAGGACGCTGCGGAGTTGAATGTTGTTGAGGCTCCGCCCCCTAAGAGCAAGGGGCTTGATGTTTTGAAGGAATATGAAAATAGTTCCAACAAGAGAAGTATCAGTTTTGTTGTAGTCGGTAAGTTCACCTGTTTTCACCTATGTTCCAGGCTAATCAAGTAGGACATGTCGATGCTGGCAAGAGTACACTGATGGGCCGCTTGTTGCTGGAACTTAAATTTGTCGAGAAGCACACTATTGATCGATACCGAAAGCAGGCTGAAAAGTCTGGCAAACAGTCTTTTGCCCTGGCATGGGTAATGGACCAAAGAAGTGAGGAGCGAGAACGTGGTGTCACCATTGACATTGCGACAAACCATTTTGAGACAGAGAAGACCAGCTTCACTATTCTTGATGCCCCAGGCCACAGGGATTTTGTGCCCAACATGATCGCAGGTGCCAGTCAAGCTGACTTTGCTATCTTGGTCATTGACGCAAATACTGGAGCCTACGAAAAGGGACTTAAGGGGCAGACCCGAGAACATGTGTTTCTCCTACGAAGTCTGGGTGTTCAAAGGCTTGTCATTGCCGTTAATAAGTTGGACATGGTTGGTTGGTCACAGGAGCGTTTTGACGAAATTGCTCAGCAGGTCAACGCATTCCTTGCTGGTCTTGGCTTCCAACCCAAAAACATTGATTTCATCCCTATTTCTGGTCTCAATGGCGACAATCTTGTTCGTCGAACAGAAGACACAGCTGCATCTTGGTACACTGGCCCTACTCTGATTGAGGCTCTCGAAAACTCGGAGCCATCGACAACACGTGCTCTCAAGAACCCGTTCCGAATGGCTATTTCTGAGGTCTTCAGATCGCAGCTTGGCACAACGACTATTGCTGGCCGAGTTGATTCTGGCTCTGTTCAGATTGGTGATGCTCTATTAGTGCAGCCAAGTGGAGAAGAAGCATATGTCAAGTCAATAATGGTGGATTCGGACATGCAAGACTGGGCTGTTGCTGGACAAAGTGTCAGTGTTGCTTTGACTAACATTGACCCTATTCACATTCGAGTTGGCGATATGCTATGCCATACCAAAGATCCTATCAGCTGTGGCGACACTTTCACCCTGAAAGCCATGGCGTTTGAGCATCTCATGCCCATGCCGGTTGATCTCCATCGTGGACGACTGCATTCAGCTGGACAGATTGTTTCAATCACAGCAACCTTGGACAAGGCCACTGGGGCGATTGTCAAGAAGAAACCCAGAGTTGTGCAGCCTGGTGGTGTCGCTCGAGTAGTTATCAAACTGGCGGCTAAGGTTCCTCTTGAGTCGGGGCAAAGAGTTGTGATCCGAAGTGGAGGTGAAACTGTTGCTGCTGGCTTATTAGAGTAGCAACACTCATAGAATAAAAGTTTCAGAAAAAATACTATTGATTGTGTTTGATGTTTTGAAAGTGAAGTCATAGTGAATACTGGAGTCAACTGGCGGAGGGAGTGTAAGAAAACATAGGACCTCTATCCTAAGTGGTTAAAAGACTTAGGTGAAGATAAACCTTTGCAAGATTTTAAGAAACTTAGTGTGACTTTACCCTGTTTAATTCAGTTACCAAATCAAATTTCTCGAGTCTTTTGCTCCCGAAGGCTGAATGATGCTCAGGAAGAGTAGTGCTCATTGTTCATCTACGGTCATAC
Source organism: Fusarium tjaetaba (assembly GCF_013396195.1). Taxonomy (NCBI): domain Eukaryota; kingdom Fungi; phylum Ascomycota; class Sordariomycetes; order Hypocreales; family Nectriaceae; genus Fusarium; species Fusarium tjaetaba. The sequence continues at coordinate 2,842 of NW_023501745.1, read as the reverse complement.
ATACTGGCTGATTTCTGAATCATCCACATGCTATTGAAGCGTTTACCATTCTCGACAAGGGAATATGTAATCACGTTATGACATCCATCTGATCTATACCATCTCCAGGACGGAGAGGGTTCATTACAATCAGTAACTACACATCCTGTCATGAATAAGAGCCCGGATCACAAAGTCTACTGGCAACTACACACTCATATACGGATTTTGAAACCAAGATACGTCATACATGGGGAAAAGCGCGGGATTTTTGAAATCAGATTAGAAATCCAAGGGATAAGAGCGATGAAAGTTACCGAGTGCCAAAGAAAATATGCAGGAAACTTTGTCATATCAATCACGTTCAAGGGATCGACGGAAGGAGATTTTATATGGAGCCTAGAGTTCACTGCATGTCATGATGCATCGGAGGAGCTTCAGGAATCTTGGCAAATACAGAACGACTAAGCTAAACTTGCATGCGTCATGCATAACTAATCATGTATCACTAATCGTACAATCGGTTTACACCTTTCTCCGAGCACTGAGCAGAAGCCTTAGTCCAAAAGTCCCTTCTTTCCGTCACCGTCAGCATCCTTCATGGGGTTGAGACGGTCGATCAGGGAAGGTTTCTTGCCAGTCTGCATGCCAACGCCAGAATCACCACGGGACTGTGGATGTTAGTTTAGTCCAATTCATGAATGGTAAGAACACTTACGTGTTGACTGTTCAAGGGGTCATTGTGAAGAGATCCGGTCTTGACCTGGTCATACTCGCCGGTGTGAGGCTTGTTGAGGCCAGCAGTGTTGGTATTTCCAATACCACGGTTGCTGGAGCCAAAGTTGCTCATGTTACCAGTGGTACCCATAGACTCTACACCTGATCCAGCACCAGCGGTTCCAGGAATACCAGTACCAGACTGGAGACCACTGTTGCTGCCGATGCCTCGGTTACCTTCAAGTGTAGAGGGAGCAGCTGCAGCACCTTCACGGTTTTGGTGATGAGAGTGAGCGGCGCCAGCAGCGGCGGCGGCGGCTCCAGCTCCAACACCAGTTCCGGTTGAGCTGCCAAGGCCACGGTTCTTTGTCTTGGATGACTTGCCCAAACCGCGGGACTCCTCGTCACTAGAGCTCACAGAGCTGCTGCTAGAAGCAGATCCACGGCGTTCCTTGTGGCCAATACCGTGTCGGTGCTTGCGAGTAGCTGCAGCAGCCCCAGCGCCTGCTGCAGCGCCAGCGGCCAGACCTTCAGTGTTGCGTCCCATACCTTGGCCCTCTCGACCAGAGAGGGCCTGGTTTTCACCGTAGTTGTCACCATAGCCGTGAAGGTGCATAGATTTGTCACCTTCAAGTTGTTCGCCCTGAAGCTCTCGTCGGTACGGCTTGGGGCAACCCTCAAACTCGGTGAGCTTCTGAGCTGCTCGCTCCTTGAGACCGCCACGCTCATGCGTGAACTCTTCTAGAGTCTTAGTTGGTAGAGTAGAAGTTCCATGGTGAACAGGTGCTGCGTGGTGGGTTTCGCTGCCGATCAAATTAGCTCAGTGTCCTCTTCCTCATCACGATCAGCATATGTAACGCACTGAATGGGTATCGTGGTGTGAACGACGTGCGGCTGGACAGTCTCTTTATTAATCACGGGCTGTACATGCTCATGGACATGGTGATGAACTGTGGTTATTGTTGTTAGCTTTGCTGTGGGTTAATGAGGTTTGGGTGACTTACTTCGTTCACCGGTGACAACGGGAGCAGCCTCAGTAGAGTGAGTGGTACTGTGGGTCTCAGTGGTATCTCTGTATTTAGCAGCTTCTCGGTCAAGTGTAGCCCGAGTGTCTTGCTCATTGCCGTGGTGGAAAGTCTTGTGCTCGACAGGGACGAGGTTGTGGTGGTGCTGCTCAGGACTGAGTTTGTTAGCAGTTGCAAACATGTGAGAACGAAAAAGTTACTTACAGAGTCTCCTTGTGAGTGATGGGCTGAACAGTCGTATGATGGTGCTCTTGATGAACCTCCTTATCCAGGGCAGTGGTCACTTGCTCATGCTGATGAGGCATAACATGCTCCTGGGTGACGTGAGGCTTAACATCTTCGTCGACAGTGGTTCTGTGCTTTCCATCATTGGAAAGGAAGCTAGAAACGGCCTGCTTTGCTTTCTCCATTGTGTATGATTTGGGTTATGGGTTGCAAGTGTATGGAATTCAATGGGGGTAATTGTTGCTTGATGTTTTTTTTCGCTGTGGCTTATGTGTTGATGATGATAATGGGATGAGAATATAGCTAAAGAAGTCGGCGTACACTTAAGTTTATATACTTGAATACTCTTTACGTCGTCCCGTTGTCCGAACTGCCCGCCCTCTTCATCATGGGCAGCATCATGGACGTCATCTCATAGCTTTAGCCAACGGTGAGTTCCAACGTGAGCTCCGAGCTATCGAGATTGTGGAGGAGCACATCGAAGCTTCCAATGATGATGACCTCAAGCCTACCATGTCATCCCGCGATCTTCATTTAGCGCGTATCCTGGTCCCCACGGCTACCTCCACGTCAACGGAAGAGGCAGCTCCAGAGTCAGTGCGGCCTGACACCTGCAGCTCAACTACAGCTGAAAGAGGCCTTCATCGACGTCATGATCGAAGAACGATCTGAGCAGATAAAGGGCGAGGCTCAATGCATGTCTCACCCATCCGAGTGGATGGCGTGTTGAGCCTCAGCCGGTAGGAGCAGATGATCCGCAACCGGAAAGCATTGGCGTGTCGAAATTGGTGATAACCTCGTCTAATTTCTCCGAAAGTCAAAGGGATGTGGGGGATAACAAGAAATGATGAGCAGGTTCTGCCAAGCAGAGCTGAGACAAGCTAGACAAGCTAGAC
>NW_023501744.1:0-13161 GCF_013396195.1 Fusarium tjaetaba | reverse complement strand
GGTCGAAAGGCTTAGGGGAGTGGATGGCTGCTGGGTTCTGTGGCGAGGGGATGGTGTATGCTTGGCTTTGCGGGACGGCGTTGGCGGTTATGGTTCTTGGTAAGGAGGGGGAGAAGTTGGTAGAGGGTGTTGGGAGACCGGGGGGACGGTTGGAGGAGTGGTTTCCGGGGGATTTGCTGGGGGTTGATAAGGAGAGGTTGAGGAGGGCTTATATTGCTAATGCGGCCGAGTTCTTTGAGTAGATGATGAAGCAATAAGATATGGATGATTTACTGGTTCAGCTGAGATTGTGGTCTGTGATGTGGCGTGGTGTGGATTGAAGGGTTGACGGCTGTCTGCCAGTGCAAGCTAAGGCTGCATGCATCACCACTTTCATCTCACGTGTGATTGACATACATCACTTCTTATCAATGCACATCTTCATTTATTAATACAGCCTCTTTCTTTCGGTTCCCTCTCTTCACCTTCACCTTCACTCTTTTCCAAGCGTTGCAACTCCGTCCTTTTTGACAACCAAGCTCTAGCAACTTCATTCCTCCTCATTCCAATGTCACTCCTCAGCATGATGCCCCAAGAGCGCATAGACTCATGGCGTCAACGCGTTCCAAGCCGTATGGACCGCGACGATCCCTTCGAAGGAGACCACTTCGACGAACGACCCCCCACACGCCTCGTACATCTCCCCCTGGCAATCCTCCTCTCTGCAATATTAACCTTGTCACAGACATTTCGTGATGTTTCTCCGCCTGAGGCTAGGCCTTCTACGCGATTGGGCTTCTTCCGTGCTGCTACGCCTATGTTCGGACGTAGTTCTACACCTTCTTCTCCTCGACCTGCTTCAAGCATGATGCAACGACGCGCGGAGGGGAAGCGAAGGAGTTTGCTGAGCTTGCTTACTCGCAAGAGGAAGAGAAAGGAGCCGGAGGAGATTCCGAGGGATCCTGTCCGTTTGAACTTTTTGTTCGTTGGGAGTAAGGCCGCGGGTCAGACGTCTTTGCTATTGTGAGTTTCCAAAGGTTTGCGTTATTGTATCCGCTAATATTGGACAGTCGATCTCGCTATGGATACTTTCCTGATGTGAGTTAAGAGCCAACTCGAGTGAGTTAATGCTGAAATTGTATAGTCCAGTGCATTCTCTCGCCCTTTATATGAGACCTACGTCAACGAACGAATCTACCACAATCAGCCTGTGCGCATGGAGTTATAGGACACCTCTGGCGTACCGGACCTGAACGTTGTCGAAAGGTTGACCTACATCGAATGGGACGCTGTGTTTCTCTGCTTCGACATCTCGGATAAGATATCCATGTACACCATCATCCAATGGGTAAGCTCAGCATTCCGCTGTTCACGAAACAAAACTAATTGAGTAGTGGCATCACGCTTCGAGCCAAGGCTTCACCAAATCTGCAAGTTTTGCGCCATTGCTGTATCTCGTCGGCTTAAAGAAGGATCTTCGCGATCAGTGCTTTTTGGAAGATCATCAAACTGGTTCTGCGTTCTCGTCCTCTGGACTGTTGGCGTATCCGACTTGCTGCATCTGCTCATCAGAGGTAGGTCCCCCAGATCCATTCTATAGATTAATTACGTTCTGACCTGTTTAGGCAACCTGGCAGGCCACTCGAATTGGAGCACATAAGTACATCGAATGCTCGGCTGCGACTGGTGAAGGGATGAAGGAGGTTATTGATGACTCCGGAAGAGAGGCGATGAGGAGACTTGTTGGAGGGCAAGTGCCTGAAGACGAGGTTATTCCCAAGAAGAAACGTCGCTTCTTCTGAAGTGTTTGAGTACTGGAATGGTTCGACTGTCAAGTGACAGTTGGACTCTTGCTTGATGGTTGCTGAAAGGGCTGTGTTGAAGAGAACGTTGTAATGAGGATACACATCTGGACTCAAAAGTTTTGGGCGTCTTTTTTCTCTTGCTTGTTTTTTTTAAAGCAGCGGCTATCAGATGATCTGGTAAAGATGTGCTCTGGAATTACACTGGCTTATATGAAGATGAAGGGATGTAGCTCAGCAAGATTGAACCTTGAATGGTTGATCCAGGGTAGTTCAATTCAATGGTAAGTCAGTTCAGCAACTTCATGAGTCCATTCTTTGTAGTAGTGACAGCTATAGATTTTATTCTGAGGTCATGAAAGATTTACAGTGCTTGATATTCAATGGCACTGCATATGGCTAGTTGTTTTTGGTGTGCCCGTATGCATTTTAACTAATACATACCTCAGTCTCTTTCATTAGATGGGATGGCTGCTGTGCTGCCAGTGGCACCAGCAACTTACACTGTCAACCTCATCACCTCCAAAAGTGCCAGTGCCAGTTGCACGACAAATGAAAAAAAAAAAAAAAAGAGGCGAAAACAAAGTCCGTTCATTCATTTAAGCTCCTAAATTCTTTACCTTTCAGAGATTTTATTTTGGTCTCTTGATTTAACACCTACATGAATTTGGACTCAGACGCGAAAATACCTAAAGGCCCACCTGTCAAGATCAACCTCAACCTCTCACTTCACCATACGAGCATCTACCATCAGGAGTGCTCAACGCAAACATGGTGATGCTTATCGTCGCCGCAGGCGTAGGGCTTGCGATGGGCTCCCTTGCCGCGCCCCGACCGCTCGTGGCATTTCTCTTTGCCATGTCCATCTACATCGTCACCCTTCTCATTGTATTCTCTGTAAGCCAAATCCACCACCGAAACCCAACCTCACACTGACAAAACCAAGGCTCTTCATATTCGACTGGTCAAGCGGCGCCGCAGAACAGTGAGCAGAGAACTGTCTTCTGTGAACCAACGTCGCACTCCTTATGGCTATTCAGCGTTTGTCATGGGTAGTGGTGGTCACACGAAGGAGATGCTTTTGGTATTTTTTCCCTGTCTCACGACGGTCTAGACCCAGCTCACGTTCCCTAGATGATGGATGATGGCTTCTGCAATTTTGATGGTTTTCATCGACGGTATATAGTCTCTTCTGGAGATACCATGTCGGAGGATCATCTTGAAGATTACGAAGCAGACCTGAAGACACTGTGTGCTGCGGAGGGAACAAACCCAGGAGCATACGACGTTTTCACCGTCACTCGTGCACGCCACGTTCACCAATCACTCCTGACTACCCCTTTCACGGCCTTTCTCAGCATGGTCAGCATCTTCCCGGCTCTGTTGACTCCGCCACCCAAGATCAATGGCGCCGAGCTTGCATATCCCACCTGTATCTACTCCAACGGACCGGCGACTGGCTTCTTTGTCGGCCTGGCAGTGCATCTTCTCAAGCTACTGGGCAAGATACCCGAGAACTCAATGCACTTCATCTACATCGAGTCTTGGGCACGTATCAGCACCTTGAGCCTCACGGGCAAACTCTTCTACTACACTGGCATCGCGGACGTTTTGGTACAGCACCAAGAAGTTGCTGATAAGTATGGACTTAGAAACTGTGGCGAGATGGTCTTCAACGCTAGACGACCTGATGTCTCATCAACAGATGATAAGATGATGGGTTGAGACCCCAATCCAAGAATCTCTTGGAATATGCGTTTCTGCTTTTTGATACAGACAATAAAGGTTACATGGTTTGTGTACATGACGGGTATCATCCGCCCTCCCTGAAATAATGCTATCAAGGTGATTTCTTGCCCTCAGCAGCCTCGGCCTTTTCCTCTGGCTCTGCATCCTCTGCGATATCCTCCTCCGCCTCATCAAGACCAAAGTCCTCAATTTCCGAGTTGCGACTCGCCTCTTGTCGCTCCGTCTCCTTTCCAGCCCAGATCTTCCAGTTCTCAAACTCTCGGTCCTCGAGATGGTGCGATACATCAATGCGGGACTTGCCAAAGTAGGCGCCCACGTGCTTGGCTTCCTCGAGGGCCACTCGCTTCTCGATCTCCTCTTCTTGACGTAGACGGTAGAATTCGCGGCGTGTGATATCGTATGCCTTTCGCTTCTCGAGTTTCTCGTTCTCCATCAACCATAATTGTCGTTGAACAACACTAGAACAATGTTAGCTTGATCCCTATCAGACCACAGATCCAGAGCAAACTTGCCATTCACCCGTTAAGGGAATATTAGGCTGTTTCAAACCCTTGCTCCAATCGCAGTGCTGGTAATCCTTTCCGTCCGACTCAAGAATAACACGAGGTCTCGCCAACTCCCAAGGATGATCTCGATAGAACGTTGCCCGCAGCCTATCCTCAATATACACTATCTCTTGAGGTCGATAGAGGTTCTTTGGCTTTGTCACTCTGGATGTCGGGCCCCTTATGCGGGGGGTGACGTTTCGAACGAGTGTCTCGGCAGGAGGGACGGATTGCATGATGTTGTACCATGGCGGCGTGGGGATGGATTTGCCTCCGAGGACGGTGTGGTTGAGCTCTTCGGTGACTGTTTGTAGGACCCTTGCGGGTCGGATCTGTCTGCCTCCCATGGTCTATTCTGCGGCGGTGTCAGTAGGGCTTCAATTGGGTATGGCGATGTTAAGGGAGGCGGCCTTACGGTAGCAATTGACGCTCTGATTGGGAGTAATGCCACGCGGGACCTGGCTTGAGCCGCAATGTCGTGGTGATGAGTGGAAATTTTGGAGATGCATCGGTAAATCTTAACGCCGGGTGGCATGTTGACAATAAAGATCAGACACCATCAGGGTGGAATTATAAGCTCATACTCAAATATTACTTCTAGATAGAACATACAACAGCACTTACGTTAATTTATAATAGCTTAAGATATGGTACTATTTGAAATTAAATAATTATCTTGTGCACTCATGAACTCTCTCACCTTTCTTTGCTTATCGCTTACATCTTATACGATACAGTGCCGCTTTTATTTTCACCCTTCATCTGGGGTATCTCCCCACAGCTCAGCGCGAATGACAGTGCAGCAAAAAACATCTCCAAAAGGTCCCACTTACAAGAACAAGCCTCCCGTCTCAACTTCCGCTGGCATTAGCTCTTCCTGAGAGAGATTGCCGATCCGATTTCTTTCTCAGTGCCATTTTCTTGTTCAATCTACAGTTCGAGACAAAATATCGCTCCGGCTACGAATCAGAAGTCGCAGCATCATGAGGAGGAGCTCATGAAAGTCTCTAGTCGATTAGACGGCTCCCTCTGTGCGGTGCTTTCGAACCGACCGTCGGCCAGTTTTGGGGTTACTACCACAAGGAGGAGTCTCTGCACTGTGAGAGAGGTTGGAAAAGAGACGCAAAGGAGAAGATTAAACTCGAGATCCCCGTCCTCTTGTTCCAAAAGCTCACTATGGCTTCTCTCGACCTTTTCGCCCGCTACCGAGGCTCGACGTGCCTTGCCTTGCCGTCGCTCCCGACCTGTCCTGAACAATTATAGCACCGCTTCCGCTGCCGCCGCACCGATACCTCCGATAAATCAGAGATTCCATACCCAGTATGGTCACGATCCTCGACACCTCATGGCCCTTGTGCCACAGGCAGATGCGGGAACGGTTGAAGAGCACTTGGAGTACTATCGGGATCCATACCGAAGGGGTTATGCCCCCGCCGACGGCCAGAGAGTTCAAGTGTCGGAAAACAAAAGAGATGTTGAATATCCGACGGAGGATGAGACCTTCAAGGCCGATGAAGAGACGAAAAAGTTGATCGCAAAATTATGCAAAGCCATATCGTACAAGCTCCGCCACCCATACCGAGCAACCCTCGACCCTATATACGACCTGTATCTTCAGCTTCCAGAACCAAGGATGTTGTATCTCACCTGGCCATGGCGGAATAGGTTATTGAAGATTATGGGGTTACCTCCGAAGCGAAACTCAGAGTCGATGCTGCGTTACTTTGCGCTGATCGCTGATGTCAAAACCGCAGGATTGACGCTGCGACGGACTCATTGGAACTATGCCTTGGCTTTTGCAACAAAATATACAGCTCGCGTAACGACGACCGAGATGGATACTGCTTTGAGGTTGTGGCAGGAGATGGAGCGATCACCCGATGTCAAAGGAAACGAAGTTACGTTCAACATTCTTTTTGATGCTGCCTCAAAAACCGGAAATTTTGCTCTCGCGGACATGATCTACAACGAGATGGAAAGCCGAGGTTATCAGTACAACCGATACCACCACGTTAGTCTGATACACTATTTCGGACTCAAGTCGGACTCGAATGGGATTCGAGCGGCCTACAAAGACATGGTTGAGGCTAGTGAAATGATTGACACTGTCGTGCTCAATTGTGTAATATCGGGCCTGTTGCGATGTGGCGAGGAGTCAGCGGCTGAGTTGACATATGAGAGGATGAAGTCCGGTCACGAAATGGCGCCCAATATCCCGGATAGGGACTACGGGATGGGTCGGGTCATTACCAAGGTGTTGATGATGTTTACGAGAATTGGTAAGAAGCATCCCGAGCTTCAACAGCCGTTGCAGAAGCAAATGCAACTCTCACCAAACCTTCACACGTACAAACTTTTCGTCGAGCACTACTCGGTCAAAGTTGGAGACTTGGCCAAGGTGGCGCAATTTCTTGACGAGATGAAGTTCCTCAGGATTCCCATCCACGCGACGATCTTCTTGTCCCTATTCAAAGGATTCTACTCCCATGGTGGCTTTACTGGCTCTGAATGGAGTGAGCAGCGGCTAGAGGGAGTGTTGAAGGCAATGTACCAAGCACGAGACGAAAGCATAAGAGGGTTTACCATCGACAGGTGGTTGGTCATCTGGGCCTTGCGAGCTGCCAAGAAGTGCGGCTCAAATGAGACCGTTATTGAAGTGTATGATCAGATGGAAAAGCGCTGGGACATTCCGCTGGACCGACAGCCGTTCATCGAGTCTATACTTCAGACCATCCTTGACGGCGCAGACATGAAATCGTCGACTGGTCAATGGGACGGCCCGTCGTATCGAAGATATAAAAAAGATGGAACGAGATTATGATGTAACAGTAGATTTTGTACTACCATGTACTTTAACTTAGAATAATACCCCGGGGCTCTAGAGTTCTGTATATACAGATCCGGTTGGCTGGGAACTGCATAGCTAGCGATTGTCATGGCCGTATTTTCACGTATGGTTCGATATAGCTGATGGTCGAACAAATGAAATTTCGAATCAAGAGTCGAGAATGACTGATGTCTATTTCGGATATTTACACCACATTCCACTTCGAGGCTTCCCAGTCTTTCAACACAACAGCAAATCCAATCCGCAGGCGAGTAATTTACTGGGGCTTGTAGGTCTGGTAGACTGCGCAGCTCGTTAGCATCGTGAGTCGGAGAACATCGGGACGGAGGAAACCACGCACCAGCGATGCCGAAGGGAGCGAAGAAGCCGGTGGCCATGAAGGTCCAGTATCCAAGGCCGAACCACTTGCTTCGGGGGTTGAAGGGGATGTTGCTGTAGGCGCCCTCGGGGTAGTGGTAGGGCGAGGACATGCGGGCGCGGGTGGTCTGGAAACCTCGCTTGGTGACCAGAGAGGTCGTGGTTCGGGCGGCGGCGCGGGAGAGCATCTGCGAAGGGGTCAATTCGGTTCGCGAGAGCTGGGAGGGGAGTTGTGAGCTGGTCAATGGCTCGGGGGTAGACGTACCTTGACGGTGAGGAGTGGAGAGTGCGAGATGGAAGCTTGGGGATGTGTCAGTGATGATAGCATCCGAGGTCAGAGATGGTGGTCTGAGGTTTGGAGAACAAAACGCTAGTAGGTCACGTGGGGAGATACTTTGTACTTTGCTGACATGGAATCTCCAATCGGCTGTGATTGGATGGTAAGTTTGGTGACGTCGGTTCTAACCGCAGGGGAGACTCGGCAAGTAAAGATGATACCCTTAACTGTGTGCATTTCTTTAACATATTACATGAACTATCCGCCTAATGTAGAAGAGTAAATACTCTGCAGTCACTGAGATAATGTAAATCTAGTCGTATTTCTACAAACAAACAGATCTGGGCTTAGTTTCTGTCCACTTGACTTACCTTAGCTATTCCCGGTCGCTGTAGACATTCACCGCCCTCAGCTTGTCCAGGGGGATTTTTTTTCTGCCGCAAGCAACCCACTTCCCATCAACCAACTTTTTTTAATCGCCTAGGCCCGTGTACCACGAATTGGGACGATCGATCGATTCCTCGCTCGTGTTGTACTGGACGACAAGCTCACGCCTATTTTTTTCGACGAGCTTTTTCTGCCTGCCTTGCGTACACGAAAAGGCAACATTTTCAATTTTCACATACCAAATTTTTCCTCGAAGGACTAGAACGCGACTCGAATCAGCCACCCGATCTCGATCACTTTTTTCCTGCAGCTAGCGATCGGAAGCCGATCGCGGTAAAACACCGCCCAGCATGGATGAGATGTTTGATGTGTTCGAGGGCAAGGTGGACGCCCCGAGCGCGAGCGAAGATGAGAACGTGCCGAATCGCAAGGGTGACACGAAAAAGAGAAAGGCAAACGCGATAAACGGCGAGAACGGCGATGCTGTGGTGAAAACTGAGGACGTTGACATGGACGCCAAGACCGAGTCTTCAAAAGACGGAGATGATTCTTCTGACGACGAAGATTCTTCGGAGAGCGCCAGTCAGCAGGAGTCCAAGCGGAGGAAGAAGGAGGAAGGTGTTGGTCCTGTCATGACAGATACCTTCCAGACGGCCGAGTCGAGAGAAGTTGCTGGCGCCGCTACTTTCACAGAGCAGGATTCATCACTTGTTTTGTCGCACAACATTCAGCATCAGGTTGCCCTGCCTCCGGATCTAGACTACGAATACGTCCCCCTTTCCGAGCACAAGGCCCCCGAGCAACCCGCGCGAACATGGAACTTCAAGCTCGATCCTTTCCAGAGTCTTTCCGTGGCGTCTATTGAGAGAGAGGAGAGTGTTCTTGTTTCCGCGCACACTTCTGCCGGAAAGACTGTTGTGGCTGAGTATGCTGTCGCGCAGTGCTTGAAGCGCAACCAAAGAGTCATCTACACAAGTCCCATCAAGGCTCTAAGTAACCAAAAGTACCGAGATTTCGAGGCCATCTTTGGAGATGTTGGTCTCATGACTGGTGATGTTACCATCAACCCTACAGCAAGCTGTCTTGTCATGACGACTGAGATTTTGCGATCTATGTTGTATCGCGGTTCTGAGATTATGCGAGAAGTCGCCTGGGTTGTGTTTGATGAGATTCATTACATGAGAGACAAGATAAGAGGTGTCGTTTGGGAAGAGACCATCATCATGCTTCCCGACAAGGTCCGATACGTCTTCCTCTCTGCCACCATCCCCAACGCTTTCCAATTCGCCGAGTGGATTGCCAAGATCCATCATCAAGCTTGTCACGTTGTTTATACCGATTTCCGACCTACTCCCCTACAGAACTACTTCTTCCCCTGTGGTGGTACTGGCGCTCGTCTCATCGTTGATGAGAAGAGCAACTTCAATGAGCAGAACTTCAACAAGGTCATGCAAGAGGTTGAAGAAAAGAAGGGCGCTGACCCTAATGATCCTAATGCTCGCCAGAAAGGAAGGGGCAAGAACAAGAAGACTGACAAGGGTGGCGCTGACAGTGGCTCGGATATCTCCAAGATTATTCGAATGACTATCAAGAGGAAGTTCAACCCCGTTATTGTTTTCAACTTTAGCAAGCGAGAGTGTGAGAACCTGGCTATGAACATTTCGTCACTCAGCTTCAACGACGATTCTGAGAAGGCCATGGTCCGCAAGGTTTTCAACAGCGCCATTGAGAGTTTGTCAGAGGGAGACCGAGAGCTTCCTCAGATTATCAACTTGTTGCCTCTTTTGGAGCGAGGTATTGGCGTTCATCACTCTGGTCTGCTGCCCATTCTCAAGGAGACTATCGAGATTCTCTTCCAGGAGTCTTTGATCAAGGTTCTTTTCGCAACTGAGACCTTCTCCATCGGTCTCAACATGCCTGCCAAGACTGTTGTTTTCACCCAAGTTACCAAGTGGGATGGTGTCAAGAGACGCCCTCTCACTTCATCCGAGTACATTCAGATGGCTGGACGTGCTGGTCGTCGTGGTCTTGATGCTCGAGGTATTGTCATCATGATGATTGACGACAAGCTTGAGCCCGATACCGCCAAGGAGATTGTTACAGGTCACCAAGATCGACTCAACTCTGCTTTCTACCTCGGTTACAACATGATTCTCAACCTTCTACGTATCGAAGCCATCTCTCCCGAATTCATGCTCGAGCGATGCTTCCATCAATTCCAGAACGCGGCTAGCGTCCCCTCTTTGGAGAAGGAGTTGATGTCGTTACAACAGGAGCGCGACAACACCAGCATCCCCGACGAGTCCACGGTCAAGGATTACTACCAGATTCGACAGCAGCTCAGCGCTTACACTAAGGATATGCGCACTGTTATCCAGCACCCCAACTACAGTCTTTCTTACCTGCAGCCAGGCCGCTTGGTGCAGATCTACAACCCCAAGGACGAGAACGAGACTATTACTGGAACCGGAACCGACTTTGGCTGGGGTGTTATCGTCAACCAAACCCCTCGCCGCGCGCCCAAGATGGGTGAACTAGATTATGCCCCTCAGGAATCCCATGTCATTGACGTGCTTCTTCCCATCTCCCGATCGAGCGCGGATTTCTATCCTACTCAGCCTGTGGAAGATGCCCCTATGCCCGTTGGCCTCAAACCTTTTGGCGATGACGACGACGACGTCAAGTTCGCTGTTGTCCCTTGTCTTCTAACCTGCATCAAGGCTATCAGTCAAATTAGGCTTTTCCTGCCCAAGGACGGCCTCAGAAATGATTCAGAAAAGGAGACGCTCACAAAGTCTTTGATGGAGGTCAAGCGTCGCTTTCCCGACGGTCTGCCTGTTCTGGACCCCATCGAGAACATGGAAATCACCGACGACTCGTTCAAGAAGCTCCTTCGCAAGATCGAAGTCCTTGAGTCCCGACTTTTGGCTAACCCTCTTCACCTCTCGCCTCTTCTTCCTGCTCTCTGGGACCAGTACCACGCCAAGGTCAAGCTCACCGAGAAGGTCAAGGAGACCAAGAAGGCCATCGCCAAGGCGTACAGCATCGCTCAGATGGACGAACTCAAGTCTCGCAAGCGTGTGCTGCGACGTCTCGGCTTTATTAACGATTCTGAAGTCGTCCAGCTAAAGGCTCGCGTTGCTTGTGAGATTTCCTCCACTGAAGGACATGAGTTGCTTCTCTCTGAATTGCTCTTTGACAGATTCTTCAACGAGCTTACTCCTGAGATGTGTGCTGCCGTCATGAGTTGTTTTATCTTTGACGAGAAGATCGAAACAACCCAGCTCAAGGAGGAGTTATCGAAACCTTATCGTGAGATTCAGGCCAAGGCTCGCATCATTGCCAAGGTCAGCCAGGAATGCAAGCTTGAGGTCAACGAGGAGGAATACATCCAGAAGCTCAAGTGGCAGCTGATGGAGACGGTCTACGCATGGGCCCAAGGACGTCCTTTCATTGAGATTTGGTAAGTCATCCTTTTATTTCACTACAGCAAGGTTACTAACACACTCCAGCAAAATGACAAAGGTCTACGAAGGCTCTCTGATCCGCCTCTTCCGTCGTCTAGAAGAGCTGCTTCGTCAGATGGGCCAGGCCGCCAAGGTCATGGGCAACGACGATCTAACGAAGAAGTTTGAGGACAGTTTATCCAAGATCCGCAGAGATATTGTGGCCGCGCAGAGCCTGTACCTATAAAACGGGGGAAATATCATGTAATGTGCATTTTTTCTATATGTTTCACCGGCTTGGGAGTCTGGCGTGTTGGGGTGGAAAAAAAGAGTTGTAGTATACTTTGAGCTCGAGGGATTAGGAATAAACCTATGCGAACCTTGGTCAAAGTGATTTATAAATTAATAGAGATGGAGATACGAGGAATACGGCATGGAAGGTTACAGAAATTGCGATGCCTTCGTTATGCATACTCAAGCTTCGGTTGAGGTTGTAGGTAATGGAGCTTACCAGAATTCATACCACTTATTAGGAGCCGATTAAGACCCAGGACAAGTAACGAGATGCGTGGGTTTGATCGCTGTTGTGTATTCTGTCTGTTTCTCCTGCCCTTAAGAGCAGTATATAGAATACGTGTAAAGCCATAACGCCACCCATCCGCTGTAACCCATGCTTTGGCATGACAACGCCCAAAGTCAACGCCTGAAAACTCGATACCCCCAAGCCAAACATAATATCACCGTTGAAGCACTGAGCACCATCCGGAGCGTTTCAAGGCTCTACTAAGGCCGGTCTCCAGACAGCTCCATGATGAAACCAATAAAAAGACTAAAGACAACACCAAAGCCAACGAATATCTGCCATCTCTTACTCCAGATACCCTCCTGGCGCATTAGCCATGCCAGGCTTCCAAGCGGGAAGAAGAATCCGACTATCATGGCTTTGATTAGTATTTCGAGTACGGAAGCCATACCGGAGTTTTCGTCCTCGAGTGGATTGGACCCGGAGGGGATGCCCTCAGCGTTGTTGTCGATCCATGCGTCTTCCATGTTGCGCAGGGTGTCAGGGGATGGCATAGCATCTGGTGTGAAGCGCGCTGTATGAATTGAAGTAAACTGTGTTCGCAGTGTTGCGATTTCTGAAGGCGAAAAGCCAGACTGCAGCAATCGATCAAATCCCCGTGGTCGCGGCCTCGTTGAAGTCGTAGGTTTCGAACCATCACCAGTCGTTTCCTTCGGCGGCTTAAGCGCCTCCTCCTCTTCCTTCTTCAACTCCTCGCTCGACAACTCATCACCAACGGAGCAATTAACATAGACCCGCGCCAAATTCGCACCCTCGACAGCCTTGCCTTTCCCCTTCGGATCATCATTGGTGCGCGGCGGCGGAGGATGTGGTTTGAGGACTGAGCTGAGCGCTGAGGCATCGGGGAGGATATG
Source organism: Fusarium tjaetaba (assembly GCF_013396195.1). Classification (NCBI taxonomy): domain Eukaryota; kingdom Fungi; phylum Ascomycota; class Sordariomycetes; order Hypocreales; family Nectriaceae; genus Fusarium; species Fusarium tjaetaba. The sequence goes on along the minus strand of NW_023501744.1, from coordinate 334 downwards.
ACCTTGGTGAATGAGGCGTAGGCGACTTTTGGATGATAGTCGTGTGCGGAGGAGGTGTTTGAGAGCGAGGACGGTTGTTGTTTGGGGGGAGGGAATGTCGAGTTCGAGATCTGGGAAGGATGTTGTGAAGCGGATTGTGAGATGGAGGGGAGGGGGGAGAGGGTGGGATGATGAGGCTTGAGAGGTCATGATGATGGCATTGGTTGGGAGTTGATGATGAGATTGTATGATGTTCTCAATGACGGAGTGAGTGGGAGTAAAGTTGTGAGATGATACAATTGGATATGTGTAACATGTAGCAAACAAAGCTGAAGTTGAGTGAAGTGAAGCTGGG
>NW_023501743.1:0-14934 GCF_013396195.1 Fusarium tjaetaba | reverse complement strand
GCTATAAATTTTATCCGTAATAAGTTATATTAACCGTATTTCTCAAGTGCAGTTACGGCCTTCAGCTACAGAGAGCGATTAACATAATAGCTTGCTTATTGAAGTTCGGGTCCCTGTGGCAGCCTCTGTTTAAACCTCCATTATCCATGCTGATGCCATGTTTCGACTTTACAGCCACTGCTTATTCCCATAGTGCGAAACGAAGGAACCTCCATTACCAGCCTCGATGCTGGCCTTGTTTATGACAGAAAGGACAGCAGTGGCAGACTCCTCAGGAGAAATGGCGCCTTCCCAATGCGGTGCGTAGCCTTTGAAAGCAGCTACCATATCCCGAACTCCCTGAAGTTGTTCTTCGGTGTCTGCTGCATATCAGCATATGATTCTTGTACTTAGGATGACAGATGCTTTGCCCCTATTCCCAGAACGGCAAATATTTGCAACGCATATCGTGTAGGTGAGCAGATCAGATGATTTGAGGGACTTACAATTGGACGTGTCCTGGGTGGCAACGAGACCAGGAGAAATGGCCATGAACAGGATACCCTCCTTCCTATACTGGGCATCGAACTTGGCAACGGCGATATTGAGTGCGCCCTTGCTAATAGTGTAGGGGGCCCCATCGGTGATGGAGAAATTGGTGATGAAATCTGGGTCGGCCATGCCCGACGAGATGGCGATGATCTTCTTGGCATGTCCCTTGTGGATAAGTGGCAGGGCTAGGTTGAACAGGTGAATGTTTCCGAGGGTGTTGATCTTGAAGGACTCGAGCATATCTTCTTCAAGTCTCTCGGGTTCCTCGCCCCTAACTTGTAAGCGCCTGAGCAATACATGGGTCGGGATGAACTTACAGAACGCCAATGGGGTTATGGGCTGACCATTCGGATTGAAGGGCAGCGTTGGCGATGATGTAGTCAAGGCTACCGCCTGTAATCTTGGCCACCTCTTTGACCAAGTTCTACTTCTGTGGTCAGCGTCAAATTTAGTGATAAGACAAATTGATTACTTACCTTTACATCCTCCAGCTTCTGAATCTCGCCTTGGACAGTGTGAATGTTGGATCGTCCAGGTAATTCACGCTGAATCTTCTCTTCAGTTGCCTTTTTGTTGCGGACGAATCCAATGACGGTGTTGTTTGAGTCAGCCGACAATTGACGAACAAACTCGAACTATGAGATGTTAGTGTCGTTGTCAACAAGATGAGTCTGGGGACTTACACCCAGGCCTCGGGATGTTCCGGTGATGAGATAAGATGGCATCGTGATGTCGGTTTGATGTTTAGGTTTGTTGAAGTAAGTATTTTTTGGTAGTAGTATTTGTGTTCGATGAAGAATTGAAGATTTAAGACGACCCTCCAAGCCCTTATATATATCATTCTCAAGACACAGTTTCCATCATGAAAGTATTGGTGCTTTGTAATTCGGATTGACCCACCGCGATACGCCTCTTGGTCAGCGAGCTAGTGGAGGCTTATAGTGGGTCCCTCGCAAAAAGTTGCCCTGAGCCAAAGGCCTACCATAAGCCGCATCCGCCATAGTCGCATTTATCGTGGGCTTCACAACTGTGATCAGTATGAAATGTAGGCGAAATCTCATTATTAATCTTTTGAGTCTATTGTAATTATGCACCTCTTTGCGAACTGGGGCGATTTCTAATCCTCTGGACATACCAGGTTCTTGAAGTTCAATGACACTAAATTGGAGACGCCAGAACTACAAATCGTGAAGTCAAAGTTGAATAAGCATTCGACGTGCCAAGATCCGGAGGTAACTAACTATTATGCATGAGTTTCTATAGTCAACTAGACATCTAGTATCACGCCGTCGTTTTGTTCGACTATATGAACGCAGGTACTGACTTATGAGTCGAGCTCAGAATAACACCCAACTTCCTAACATAATTCATATCTTCCGTGTACAAGTCCTTTTGCACCCAGACCGTTTCTATAACCCTTTTAACGGTCGCAATATTTCGATACTGCAATTTCTTAGTTGTCCTCTCCATAACATCCAGAATGATCATCCTTTGCCTATCGCTTTCTGCCTCGCAGCCAAATATAAGTAAAGGAAATGGCCATTGACAGGCAGGTAGTCGTTCAACCAACTCAAATGCCTGACCGACCCATGTTGCGAACTTTGTATCCAGTGGAAGTATTCCTGCAGATGCTCGACGAAGGTAGATCAGGGTAGATAGGCGGTACAACTCGACCACTAGATCAAATGCTGGATGCGTTGTATCAGCAGAAGAGGTGTTGTTCGGAGCTTCTTTCTCAAGGTTGCGCAGCTTCCAATCTAGTATTTCAAGATGGCCTCTATGAGCCTTCGTTTCATAACGCGGGTCGGAAGGCACTGTCACAGCGTTGAAAGCTTCTGACAGAAGATATAGTATCTCATGAGGTGCACCCGTGAGCGCTTCAGGCTTTGAGTTATGCTCTGTCAGCAAGTTCCATTTATGGGTAAATGATGGGAATAACATACTTGGCCGTTGCCGCATACCACCGGATGGAACGAATCAGCAGCTTCATCAGCGTCAAGCGTGACATGTGGCTGCCAGTGGCGCAGACTGAACCTGGACAAAGTGTTATAATAATGCACCCAGCCTACAAGAGCAGCTGTGTCATGGTCAAGGTTATCCACATCTAGCCCAGCTGTCTTGACGATCTTGGCAGCGCCACAAGCGTACCATAGCCAATGGCTTGACTTCATGGAGTTTTGCTGTATCTAATGCAAGAATTAGTGCATCCCTTCTTTAAGGGTTCGGCCCGTACCTCTAGCGTGCTTAGTATCATGCCAGCTGCTATGTGACAGGCCGAGTCGGTAACGCTGATGCGACCTTGTGTAGACTCTGCTAGTTTTCGCAGAGCGGCTACTTTGTACTGGGCGGTCGTTTGCGGTGAGTTGGCCCGATGGAAGGACGCGAGTGCTAGAGCAGATTTTAGAACTGCTGTAGATGAAGGTGAAAAGTCAGAAAGGGCTATCTGGATCAGTAGTTCCCGGACCCTTGGAGCATCGTGACCAAAGGTTGTGATGGAGTATGACGCTGTTTGTATAACTGGCTGGAGTAAGCGAAAGCCGTTTGCAAGGCGCATGTAGTTATGCACTGGTCGATCAGACTTACAGTACTGAAAGGAGCTCTGATCGGCCGGACTTAGTCGAGCTATAGGTCCCACTCCAGGTCCTTTTATCAATGATAGTGGTTGTGATGCCTCAAGAGGGCTGGCATCAGGGGAACCAAAGGATACTTCGGGCAGTCCCAGCATGTGTACTCCATAGGTCTTGTCGGACACGGATACTACATCGTGCAGCCTAATATCTGTGGAGGTAGTGTTCACCAATCGATGCTCAGACAGTCTACCCTTAAGACGCGGCCTTGGGCCAACAATAGCCCGCCGGGTGTCGTTACGACGGGGCCAAGACAACTGCATGCCGTAACCCTTGCAGTGACGTCCTGATTTGATGCATCGATTACATCTGGGATAGGCTTGGTCGCAGCGCACTTTACGAGCTGTCATTCATGTCAGCAGTCTAAACGCCATTTACAAGGATCAGAAGAGGCAAACCTCGACAAGTTCCGCAACCTAGAGATGGCATTGTGATGGCGCAAAATGTGTCACAATGTTGCTCGCAAATAATTGCCACTCCCGATCCTCCCTGGATATCTAGATGGCTTGAGGGAAGTAATATGACAATCTCCGCCAGTGGATGATACGCTCCGCCGATTACCAACATCAGGTAAGCAGCCACAGACAGGATGGGGTCGGTAATATGCCGGCTATACTTTCTTTCAATTATGCGCAACTTTTTGCGAGATGATTATCAATGTGGAGAGACGGAGCTAAGCTGTTATTATACTGGTTCAACTCTATCTTTAGAACAAGATTCCAGACACCATGGATAGCCTAGGGTAAGCACAGTACTGTATTTAGCAAATATCTAGTAGTTAATGGCAGTCATACTGATACTAATCCGTGTCTATATAGAGTCAAATAGACTTTTTAGTTAAGCTTAAAGACTGACTGTATTTGAGCGGTTGATTATTACTAGTAGCGTGAAGCAGCAAGTCATTGGACAAAGTGCATCCAGAATGCCATCAATGTGAGTGAGATGTTTCTCCTAAAATGTAGCTACTTATCTTAAGACAAAATTTCCTCAATAATCACAGCAGAATGCAAGTAAGGTATATCTCAATCTGAACTAATGCCTCTATAAGCTGTTTATTTAACTGTATGCTTTCTTATAAATTCAGTACATACACGTGATTTAACTTAACTAATCAAGTCACCACTCGTTATCGATTATCTATCGATAATCAATAATCGATAAGATAAGCATGAGCCTTATCATCGGCGTCTTGGTGGAGTGGCCACATCTCAAAACACCGGTCGGCTGAACCAATAAACTCAGCTAGAGCGCACTAACAATATTGTGATTGGCACACCACCCTAGTCCAAGGTGTCAAGAGAAAGGCGGAACGATTATCAATGAAGACCTGTCTGCATCAAAAAGAGTGCATCTGCACAGCAAAGCAAAGTTCTTTTGATCCATCCTTCTGTACCCTTTATCCCTATGCTTTCACGGTGGCTGATTACTGATGCGGCGATATTTCATCACCTTCCAAGGCAGCAATGACAATGACTCGACTGCGACCGGCACGATAAGATAACACACAGCATGGCCGCGGCACGATGTAATAAGTCGCCCGAGTACTTCTTCGCGATGGTGTTGCGAATGCATCTGCCTTGGACCACTGACAAATCCAATCACCACGATCGCGATCCCCTCATCCTCAAAATCATGGCAGGCGTACATAATGACGTTGCAAGGAATAATCACAAAATCGCTCCGTTGAAGCAAACACGGTGAAATTGCATAACTTTCAGCGGTTTGTGTTCACTAATCACCTGGAGATGCCGCTTAGCTGAGCGTCGCAGGGCTTAGCGCGATGTACAATCGCCGCAATGCCCGCAACTTTCGCCGCATATCGAAGATGGCGCGGATGGCTTTATAAGTTAATATTGACTTGTCAGCAAGCAAGATACGAAAATTCGGTTTGAGATTATGAGATACTTCGACAGTTATTTTGAGTATGGCCGATCAGAATGTACACCAAACGCAACGACGGTAAGTAGCACTTGGAGGGCTAATAATATAAGAGCTAATGAGTATAGACCTCATGGAGTCGCTTGTACGCCATGTCGCCGGTCAAAGATGAAGTGTGTTACTTCGGATCCGTCAGCTGTTATCTGTGATCGGTGCCAGAGACTCAGGAGACAGTGTGTATTTGAGTCGCATCGTAGGGGCCTTTGGAGAAGAGATCTGTCAGGGAGAAGGTAGGCGAAACTATGTGTCGGAGTGATGAAGTTGACAATCGCCATAGAGAAGATCAAACACGTCCTGTGGAAGAGGTCATGGACGATGGCTTGGCTTCTGGCTCCTCAGGATCACAGCGCTTCTCGGATACTCAAGTCTTTCAAGCTCCCGATCTTCCAAGTAGGAGGAATTCGTATCAGAATCGAGCTCCCGAGTCAGTCTCCGCGTCTTCCAGATCTGGTCAGTCGCCATTTACGCCAGCATCTTTTGTTGCAAACTACCAGGATACACGAGGGTTGTCACTGGGTGCAGCTCTCGACTCCGACCGGTCGGTTGAAGGAGAGACCAGAGACTCTCTAGATACGCTCCTTCAGCACAATCTATCCGAAGCAGTGATATCACAGAGAAAACACGATCCTATTGACATGGGACTTATCAGTCGACCATCTGCACAAAATCTATATGAAGGGTGGGTATAACATGATTTACAAGAGTTCAGTCACTGATTTGTGCAGATTCTTCAAGCACTTCAACTCCCTCGTTGGACTCCTCGACCCCAGTCTCTACACGTTCTCCTATACAAGATCTAGGTCAATTCTCCTATTCACCATGATTCTTGCAATTTCATCACGGATCTTCCAACCAGAATCTCATAAGCCTATACGAGATCATGCCGAGTTTCTCCTTGGCCAAGCTTTACTCGCATGTGACTCAGCAGTCGAGAACATATGGGCCATCATCTGTATGTATCACTGGAAAGACGCGAACGATACAAGAGGCTACACCTTGATCGGGTTTGCGATTCGAATGGCAGCTTCAGCAGAATGGAATATGACACGAGGACGTGTCTCGTATGACAACCAAAGATTTGAGGAGTTGGGAGAGCTTCAAGTGCGGCAGAGAAGAGACAAAGATCGGGTGTGGATGGTACTAGGAAATATTGAGCGGATGTGAGACCCTCTGAGTCAGGATGGAGACAGAGGACTAAGCTTACAGTCACCAGATCAAGTTGCTTTACCGATCGGCCTCTATCACCAACAGTCGTTCTCGACCATGCAGCCTCTAGGCAGTGGATTGCCCTGACAGAATGGACATATCCACTCGGAGATGGAAAGGCAGTTGCTGGCCATGAGTTGACGAGCATTGCCAGCCAGGCTCATGAGAGCACGACGAGAAGCAGTATCGACTCTCGTCTTTCTCCGTCAGCGCTTAATTTTGAGACATTCCAAAAGGACATAGATGACTTTAACAACAGTATTGCTGCCTGGGGAGACTATTGGCATGCTACCTTCGATACGTGTGAGACAGTAATTACAGAGAATGGAGAATCATACCTAACATTATCTAGTTCCCAACCCAGAGCCTTTCCAAACACCTCTGGTCTGTCTTTTGAGAGATTACATCCGTCTGTACTCCAACTCGGTATTTCTACATCGAATGATCGTCTCGGGAAGCAGATCTACGCCGCAGGATCTCACCACTCATACCGCTCGAGTCTGTTTCTGCAGTGCATTGAGTGTACTGCGACAGGCCATCGAAATGGGAGAGTTAGAGATCATCTACTACCTCTGGGATACAGCGCACCTAATGATCGCCTTCTCAGCAATGATGATTCCAAAACTACTACGGCAAGATATCGACGAGTCATCGGTCTCAAAGAACGCAGCTATCAATACGGTGACTCAAGTTACGTCTGCATACTTCAGTGCCGCCAAGTCAATAGGCACCTCTGATCCAGAGAACAACACTGTCTTGGCTCAAGCTCGTCTCCTCTCCGCCATTCTAGCACGACTCAAAGCCGAACTGGCGCAAACGAATCCCGACATGATGTGTCCGACTATGCCTGACAATCTCTCCATCTCGGGGCTCTCCTGGATCGAAGACCAGTTAAACAGGTCTACGTTCTTCTCTGACGGAAGGATGGAACCGCCGTTGTCCGAGTACGTTGACATGGACACCCAGACCGTGGGGCCGAACGAAGATATGAGCTCGTTCATCCCGCATGTGTACGAGGAGTTTGACCTCATGTTGGATGATGATTTTGTGAGCGCGAAGTATTTCGAGGTTGGGTTGCTCTCATGGAATGAGCCGGGCATATTTATACAGCCTCGTTAGCTTCGCGAGAACTGTTCCTGTAAAATAATAGTTTGTAGCAACCTGTATATCTGTCCTGGCACTGAATCTCCAGTCGTCACCTATGCTCCGACATCTACATCTTACAAGGGGCAGCAAAAGTCTGGATCCTGGCAATTGATTGATTCAAGCCACTATTGTCAACACTTTTACGGTAAGGAGTTGGACTATCAGGCTTGCAGCCTGCTTCGTTACTTTTCACATCAAAAGCTTAGGTGCAATAATTAAACCTGAACATTGATTGTGCAATAGGCTGGTGAAAACTTCATATAAGCTTAAGAGCTTATTGGCCTTGGGAGTCAGTTACCAAAGTCTAAAATTTGACCTTACTCCCCGAGACTGGGGACCATCTACTGTAACCCTAACAGATAGGACCGAATACTATAATTCTGTAGATCCTTCTTATGTAGCATTCTATGCCTCCACTAGGCACTGCGGTAGAATCTCCATAAAAATTGTCAAGGGAATTGGCACAGCTCTTCGATGACATTCGCTGTTCACAGTGACGTCAAGTTGATATAACCCTCATTTATCGCCACGGGTCTTGACCGAGATACATCCTGGTGACGACATAGCATATCATATAAGCAAAAGAATTACCATCCTGATCATATTTGAGCTTCACCTCAGAATTTTCCTCGTTTATATCGCGACGTGATAAGTAAACCCTCATTTTTAGCCATCAACAAGCTTTTCACATCGCAACGAGCGTAAGATTTGCCACAACGGTTCATCATGTCAGAAAGACAAATAGCAAAGGTAAGCTTCACGAATTCTGGGTTACAAAGTTCTTGCTAATTGGATTATGAGCAGATCGGTATGGTGGGAATGGGCAGCATGGGCTCCATGATGTCCCTCCTCTTCGCTGAGAAAGGCTGCAAAGTGTACTACTTCGACATCAGTACGTGACATACCTCACCGCGCCTTACAGTCACTGACCATTTTAGGCGAATACAATATGAAGGCAGCCGAGAAAATGGTCAAAGACGTCAACGAGGAAACGCGAGTCTTTCGCCAACACAGCTATCAACAACTCTGCGGAGAAATATACTCCGAGAACCACCCACGGATCATCATCTTCAGTATCCCCCACGGAAACCCTGGCGATGAATGTGTCAAGGCTCTGCGACCGTACATGACAAAGGGAGATATTATTCTTGACTGTTCAAACGAGTTCTACGGTAACACGGAACGACGACAAGCGGATCTCGCAAAAGATGGCATTTTTTATGTCGGATGTGGCGTCTCAGGCGGGTATCAGAGTGCACGAGCTGGTCCGTCAATGTCACCTGGCGGCGACCCCCAAGCCCTCGAAATCATCATGCCGCTTCTCAAAAGAGTCGCAGCAAAAGATCGCGATGGTAAACCATGTACCAGCCCAATTGGCCCAGGCGGTTCAGGGCATTATGTCAAGATGATCCACAATGGAATCGAACAAGGCATGATGTCAGTTATTTCGGAAGTATGGTATATCCTCACCAAGGGTCTTCAACTCAACTACGAAGAAGCAGCTGGTGTTTTTGAGAAGTGGAACCAGACACCGGAGCTTTACAGTACGTTTCTGATCTACATCGCTGTTGATATCAACAGGGCGAAAGATGAGGAGGGACGATATGTCCTGGGCAGGGTTCAGGATAAGGTTGTGCAGGATGTTGATAACACTGAAGGGACGGGGACGTGGTCTTGTGAAGAGGCGGTGAGACTGCATGTCCCTGCTGCGAATATCGTCAGTGCGCATTTATTCAGATGTACTTCGGCTGAACTGAGTCAGCGCGCTGCAGATGCTGAGGTTTCAGGACGTTGGCAGCCTTCAGTGATGAAAGTCACTTCGAAGGACGGCTTTATCGAAGATCTGCGGAAGGCGACATACTTTTGTTTGTTGCTGTGCTTCACGCAGGGTCTGCAGATAATTCGCGAAATGGATCAACAACGCGAATGGCATATCAACTACCAAGACCTACTACACGTATGGAGCGCTGGGTCAATCATTCAAGCAGGAGGCATCATGGATCTTCTTCACAAAGTCTACAGCGAATCGCCCAACCAGAAGAATAACCTCTTATCCAACAGCCAACTCGAAAAACAACTAACAAGCCTTCTGCCTTCAATGAAGCGATGTATCCTCACAGCATTGGAGGCTGATATGGTGATTCCAGCGATGAGTCAAAGTTTAGAGTACTACAAGTATTCAACCTCTGTCGATTTGCCTACCCAATTGACGGAAGCGGAGCTGGATTACTTTGGCAATCATAAGTTCGATCTGAAGGAGGAACATCGAGGTGAACCAAGCAAGGGAAAGCACCATTTTGAATGGAAGCCAGCGAAGGGCGAGTCTGACAAGTCTCGGCTTTGAAGATGTTAGAGTAGCAAGCGAGAAATTCTTCTGATGTAACATCAGGGTGCCATGATGAACTAGTCTAACGCTTCATAAGATCTACCAAACTTTCCAAAGTCTATTCATCGGTCCCGACTCCCAAATCCTCGTATCTCCCCTTCAATAATCCCCGAATACTCTCCGTACCAACATAAGCAATTGCAATTATCTCGCGAGATCATCATCTCGGCTCGGAGATATCATCGCGTCTTCGCGCCTTCCAAAACAACCCTGATAAATCTTTCTGCTTACGTTCGGGCCGCGATCGGCATTCCCGTGCCGATTGAGGTTATTCACAGATTATTCCCGGAAATCCTCACTACCCACTAACCGGTAACCCATATCAGGAACAGCGAGCGAGTAAAAGTCGCCACATAAACATGACGTAACCCCGACGGCCATTCCTTGAACCGTCCCCACTGAAGAAATTGTTTTCGATTGAGTTGGGCTCGGTGTTAGGGGACTAGTCGCCGAATCTGGCACCGTCATTTCTGATAAAAATACACGGCATTCCACTTCATAATCCTCTCTTTTTTTGATCGAGGTTGGTTCAATCATCTATGAATTGACCATGGAGAAAGTCGAAACTTCACATTCAGATCATAACGATCGTCGAGAATCCCATACTTCTCATAGTGATGAAGAATCATCTATATCATCATCTTCACACCACAACCAGCAAAATGACGACATTTCACGGACATACTCCCTCGGCGACACAGAATGGCAGAGCATTCGCGCCCCCAACACTGGAGTGAGCATGACGCGAACTGTGTCGCGGAGAGAATCTGTCCTATCGAGGATTCGATCTCGACCTGTACCCGTGTTTACGCATCCCCTCGCGCACGTCAAAACCACAGAGGATCAGCTCGTTGATTTCGACGGGCCAGATGATCCGTACAGACCGATGAACTGGCCCAACAAAAAGAAGATTCTTACGACTATGCTGTACGGGTTAGTCACCATGTCAGCGACCTGGGCGTCTTCGTCGTATTCTGCTGGTACGGCACAAGTAGCAAAGCATTTCCACGTCGGCACGCAAACCGCTACTCTCGGCACGACGCTGTTTCTTGTGGGCTTTGGAATTGGGCCTTTGCTTTGGGCGCCGCTGAGTGAAGTCTACGGACGACGACAGGCGGTGCTTATTCCAATGTTTATAGCGATATGCTTCAGTTTCGGAAGTGCAGTCGCGAAAGATTTTCAGACACTCATGATCACGCGATTCTTCTGTGCGTTCTTTGCTTCAGCGCCTGTTACGAACACAGGTGGTGTTCTAGGCGATTTATTTCTCCCGTCGGAGAGGGGAATTGCAATGGCGGGGTATGCCATGGCTGTCGTTGGAGGTCCTGTTCTCGGTAAGTCTGGCATTTATACTTTGTGAGGAATTGTCTTGGCTGACGGTTTTGTCTTAGGTCCTATTGTTTCAGCTGCTGTGGTGCAGGACCCGAGTCTTGGCTGGCGGTGGACTGAGTACCTTACCGGTATTGTTCAGATCATATTTTTAACACTGGCTGTTATTTTCGTCGATGAGAGTTATCCACCGAAACTTCTGATCTACAAGGCTAGGCGATTGCGGCACGAAACGGGCAATTGGGCGCTTCATGCGAAGTTTGAGGAATGGGATGTTAGCATCAACGAACTCGCGCGAAAGTTCTTGGTCAGGCCTGTTCAGCTTCTCATGACGCCTATTTGCTTCCTCGTTGCGTTATACGCCAGTTTCTGCTACGGTATTCTCTACATGCAACTTGGCGCTATTCCCATCATCTTCAGGGAGATCAGAGGCTGGGGCATTTTGGTATCGTCACTGCCTTTCATCTGCATTCTTCTCGGAGCCATTCTTGGATGTGCAGCGAATGTGTATAACCAGCTTCTCTACAACAAAGCCTACCACGCAGCTGGAAACCATGCTGTCCCCGAAAAGCGTCTGCCTCCTATGATGGTTGGCTCCGTGATTTTCAGCGGTGGTCAGTTCCTTATTGGTTGGACTGCGCAGAAGAATATTCACTGGGTTGTTCCCTGCATTGGTCTTGTTTTGTTGGGAACGGGCTTCTTTACTATCTTCCAAGCTGCGCTGAACTATCTAGTCGATACGTTTACGATGTACGCTGCTTCAGCTGTTGCGGCCAACACGTTTCTTCGATCTTGCTTTGCAGCTGCTTTCCCATTGGTAGTTGGACCACTGTATCACAACATTGGTGTTGGACCTGGGTCTAGTATCACTGGTGGTTTTGCAGCGTTGTTGATCCCTGTTCCGTTTGTGTTTTATATCTATGGCAAGAGGATCAGGGCGAGATCCAAGTGGTCAAAGGCGTCAGTATACGACTAAGGAAGCAAAGTTGCTAGGGCAAGATGTGAAGAAATGACAAAGTAAATTTATAGATAGTCTAAGATTGCAATAATACCCCAAATGTAATAAACGCCATGCTCATCTATGTATGCTCCTATTTGTTGCCAACCTGTTTGTTCCATAACTCCTTGTACCTCCCGTCTATTGAGATCAGCTCCGCGTGTGTACCAGACTCAACGACCTGTCCGTTGTGAATAACCAAGATCTTGTCCGCGTTGACAATAGTGGATATTCGATGCGCAATGACGAATGTCGACCTGGCACGTTTCAACTCATCCAGAGCACCCTGGATACTTGACTCTGTATTCGTGTCAACTGCACTCGTTGCCTCATCGAGAATCAAGATGGGAGGATTCTTGAGGAAGACTCGAGCGATCGCTAGTCTCTGGATCTCTCCTCCTGACAGCTTGACACCCTGCTCTCCAACCTCTGTATTATATCCATCGACGAAGCTCAGAATCTTGTCGTGGATGGCTGCAGAGCGACAAGCGGCGTAGATCTCCTCGTCTGTTGCTGAAGGTCGGGCGTAACGCATGTTCTTGAGGATCGATGCGTTGAAGAGAAGTGGATCTTGAGGAACGACACCGAGAGCATTTCTCAGCGAGCTGAGAGTAATATCCCGGATATCATAGCCGTCAATAGTAATGGACCCCTCATCAATATCGTAGAACCGAAGTAGCAGCTTCATGATAGAAGACTTGCCAGCTCCCGTCTCACCAACCAACGCAACAGTCTGTCCAGGCTCAACTGACAGTGAAAGGTCTTGGATTGTTGGTTTCCGAGGATCATAAGAGAAGCAAACGTCATGGAACGCAACACGTCCCTCGACCTTCTCTAGGTCCTTAGCACCCTCCTTGTCAGTGATAGTGGGCTTCGTCTGCAGCAGATAGAGCAGACGTTCAGCATCTACCAAGTCTGACATGAGCTGTCTGTAACTATGGGACAGGAACTTCAACGGCCAGACTAAGTATTCCCAGTACTGAATGAAGAATACAAAGTCACCGGGGGTTGAATAACCGTGCCAAATGTCGTAGATGACAAGACTCGCCAGTGTACAGAAAGTGCACGGGATAAGAGCGTTGAGTAACAGCTGGATGTAAGCATCCCTCTTCTCGAAGTTCAGACCAGCGGATAGCTGCTTGTTCACCGCCGATCCGAAGCGATACTTCTCGTAGTTGAACATGTTGAAGTAAGTGACGGTCTGCCAGCCCTGAACAGCTTGATGCATAACACGGACTTCTTCTCTCTTGGACTTTGTCGATTCTCGTCGGTTGTCGAGGTTCCATCCTGTCGCTTTGACTTCGAACGTGATGAAGAGGACTGAGCCAATTGCCATGGCGAGGGCGACATAGCTGTTGAACTTCCAGTAGAGAAATACAAAAGCAATAGCCAGATCGATAACAGTTGGGAGAATTTCGATGACAAGCATGTCAAGCACGTTGGTTAATGCTTCACCCTGTTCAATAGCCTTCATAACCTCTGCCGAGTCACGCTCAGAGTGAAACTCCATGGGCAGTGACAGAACATGGTTAAACGCTGCATTCGTGAGAGATCGGTATGAGAACTGCTTGATTGGGATTTTGGCCAATGACTCAATCAGCCCGACGACGACATCGTGAGAAGCAAGGCTCATGACCAACCAGATGAACAAAGCATGGAAGGGATTCTCCTTGGCGAGAAGTTGATCGGCCACAATGCCCAGTTGACGAGGAACCAGGATGTTGAAGACTCGAGTAGCCAGAATACAGAACAGAGAGATCAAAATGCAGAGCTGGACCTTGCGGTCTTTCTTGGGGATCAAGAAGGGGAGGAAGATGGAAAAGTCGGAGAGGTAGCCTAGCCAACCACCTTTCTCCTTGAGTTTCTTTGCGCGTTGGCGTTTGATTTCGATGACATCTTCGTCTGATTCGCTGCCGGAGATGTACTCGTCGTCATCGACCTCTGTGTCTGACGCTGTCTCGGTGCCGTAGCTTGGACATGCTCTGCCATTTGCATGGCCGTTTGATTGAAGAAAGGGCTGTGATTCTTCTGCTTCTGAGTCGGGGGTGTAGAATCTACCGCTGTTGGAAAGATGGTAGATCGTGAGGAAAAGAAGAGGTAGGAGTCTGATTGTTTGAGATGCAAGTTGTACAATATGATAAATATCATTCCGGCTGTTGATGGTGGAGAATATCTGCAGCGGTATCTCAAAAGCAAGGGTGATAAGCGATGTTCCGAGGACCAATGACCGCGGGGCACTTCGCTGACTCCAGATAAACGCCCATAGCGATAAGAGCACGACAAGGTGTATCGTCTCAGGCTCTTTACTCTGCTGACTCTCCCGCACAAACGTCACTACACCCTCAGCCAAATACCCCAGGATCAAAAGGCTGATAGCAAGACGATCATAATTCCGTGGGGTATCTTTCCTAGTGGTACAAGCGGCGTTGAGGATGGTAACGACCGAGACGAACACTACAGCCACGGAAGAGCAGCTGTAGTGGAGGATATTTGAGACCTGAAGGATTGACGGCATGCCGGGCAGGTAGAAGAAAAAACGGTGTGATTTTTATTTTAGCTATTGAGAACCGTCTGATCAAATCTTATATACCAAATTCCTCAGCCCTACGTGTAACGCAGCCAAGGTCATTTGAGGCGCATATATTCGACGCAGCCAATCGGCGAGGGTATGAGTCAATGCCACAGCGGGTCTCGCCACGAGACGCAACCTCCTTTGAGTAATTAGTTTCGACGCGCTGATTGGCTACGGCGTACTCTGCTGTGGGGGGGTGGGG
>NW_023501742.1:0-1080 GCF_013396195.1 Fusarium tjaetaba | reverse complement strand
AAAGGTCGCGATTAATTACTTCCAAGTATTGAAGTGATTCAGACCAGTACAAGAAGCACGATAGCGGTGGTTGCGCCGATGATCCTGAGTGCGGCTTATGCTTCTTCAATCTTGGACTCTTTTCATCATCACACCACAAGCCTTCTGATACCGGATTGCAATGACGAAGTTGAGTTTGGGGAAGTTCGCTGAGAGTACAGACAATTCTGTCACTTCGTTGTTATGGGCTGTAGAAGTGCTCTTCGTCATCAGTTAAAGCCGGGCAAGACCAACAACTCCAGTAGGAGCTATGGTTGCTGCCAGAACCGGAGATACAGTCCTACCTGCTGCAGCCAAGTAGTTGTTATGCCAGGGTGAGCAATGTAGGCAGCATAACCTGGCTGAACATGGCATAGTACCATGGAATGGTTGCCCTGGGAAAGGGACACTGGGCAGTACCACTGAAGGCAGCTGTCGGAAGTGGCTGTGCGGCAAGAGGAGCCTGGGACACCATATCATCATGGCGTAACGGTGTAGACGTAGGTCGAAAGCAGGGGGAAGTGGCAAGATTGGGTGCCAGAACAATGAATGGATGTTCGCAGGCCGGGCCGTTTTCCGAATTTCCGATATCCCGCTTCTGAGTCATACTGACGATGGCTGATACGGTTTGCTGTTTGCTGTTCTTTGTTCGTGACAGTGGGTTTACCGGAAACGCCACACGGAAACGCCAAAGCAAAGGAGGCCCCGCAGCGATAAAGAAGGACAGGCCATATTCATCTAACACAAGTGAGTTTCTCGCATCTAGGCTTCTTCGTTAACCTTTCTCTGTCAACCTGACATCGTTAAGAAGAAATCATCAAGTCCTCACCACGTATAACCTAAGCTCTGCTACTATCTCATCGATCCATCTCCTATCTTCCTCAAGAGCCATATCATCGTATTGACCCAAAGCACCCTCCGCAACGATGTCATCAACCGAGGACAAGACCGAGGACAATCACAAAAGCGTTCAATAGCTTCAACACCTTGAAAACGAGCCAAAAAGCGACCTATCCAATCCACGATTTAAGATCAGCACATAAACTGCTTGGCATGATTAAT
>NW_023501741.1:0-22004 GCF_013396195.1 Fusarium tjaetaba | reverse complement strand
TCCTGTCACCCCTCCCTCACCTCACCGATTAGAAAAACCCCCACCAAAAAATGCTATGAGCTGGTTTGATTGGGATTGGCTTGGTTGGTATGGCTGTGATGAGCAACAACAAACCGCTCTCCGTCCGTTGCTGGGCTGGCTTGGGCTGGGCAACGTTGAGGCATATTCCACCCACTCATTCATTGAGTGACTTTTCCTGGCACTGGCTGGCACTGCTATTGTCCAATTGCCCGGCGCTCAGCTCTATCATGGCACTGCCCGTTGAAGCGCCGGCCGTTCCATCGGTCGAACCTTCCACTCCCAATCTGCTATATAATTTCTTTCACCTCTGCATCTCCCCGCTCCCCTCCTCTCCCTCTTCTTCTTCCTCTTCTTCTTCATCCTTCACACCTTTACCCTAAAGGCATACCAATTAACCCAACGACCCTTAGAAAACATATCATCCGTCAACATGGCTGTCAAGAAGGTCTTCGCCCGCTCCGTCTACGACTCCCGTGGAAACCCTACCGTCGAGGTTGACGTCGTCACCGAGACTGGCCTCCACCGTGCCATCGTTCCCTCCGGTGCCTCTACCGGTTCGTCCCGACCCCCTTCGGCTACTGTCCGTATGCACTCGCTAAGTTCATGATAATCCAGGTCAGCACGAGGCTTGCGAGCTCCGAGATGGTGACAAGTCCAAGTGGGGTGGCAAGGGTGTCACCAAGGCCGTCGAGAACGTGAACACCGTCATTGCTCCCGCTCTTATCGAGAAGAACCTCGATGTCAAGGACCAGTCCGCTGTCGATGCTTTCCTGAACGAGCTCGATGGTACTCCCAACAAGACCAAGCTTGGTGCCAATGCTATTCTCGGTGTATCTCTGGCCGTCGCCAAGGCTGGTGCTGCTGAGAAGGTGAGCTTCAAACAAATGAGTTTTATACTATGAATTTCTCAGCTAACTACTTACTGCAGGGAGTTCCTCTGTACGCTCACGTCTCTGACCTCGCCGGAACCAAGAAGCCTTACGTCCTTCCCGTTCCCTTCATGAACGTCCTCAACGGTGGCTCCCACGCTGGCGGTCGTCTCGCCTTCCAAGAGTTCATGATCGTTCCTACGTACGTACCTCGATACGCTCCTCTCAAGCATCTTTATTTTCTAACGCGGTTACAGTGAGGCGCCCACCTTCACCGAGGCCATGCGCCAGGGTGCTGAGGTCTACCAGGCCCTGAAGGGTTTGGCTAAGAAGCGATACGGCCAATCCGCTGGCAACGTCGGTGATGAGGGTGGTGTTGCTCCCGATATTCAAACTGCCGAGGAGGCCCTTGAGCTTATCACCGATGCTATTGAGCAGGTTGGCTACACCGGCAAGATCAAGATCGCTATGGATGTCGCCTCCAGCGAGTTCTACAAGGTCGAGGAGAAGAAGTACGATCTTGACTTCAAGAACCCCGAGTCAGACCCCACCAAGTGGATTACATACGAGGAGCTTGCCAACCTGTACTCAGAGCTCTGCAAGAAGTATCCTATCGTGTCCATTGAGGACCCCTTCGCTGAGGACGACTGGGAGGCTTGGAGCTACTTCTCCAAGACCCAGGACATCCAAATTGTTGGTGATGATTTGACTGTCACCAACCCTCTGCGTATCAAGAAGGCCATCGAGCTCAAGTCCTGCAACGCCCTTCTTCTCAAGGTCAACCAGATTGGTACTCTGACCGAGTCTATCCAGGCTGCCAAGGACTCCTACGCTGATGGCTGGGGTGTCATGGTCTCTCACCGATCCGGCGAGACTGAGGATGTCACCATTGCTGACATTGCTGTCGGTCTCCGTGCCGGCGAGATCAAGACCGGTGCCCCTGCCCGATCTGAGCGTCTCGCCAAGCTCAACCAGATTCTCCGAATTGAGGAGGAGCTTGGTGACCAGGCTATTTACCCTGGCGCTAACTTCCGCAAGTCTGTTAACCTGTAAATGGGAATAGACCAATGCGTGGAACAAAAGCCTTGTGATGATAATGATGCCTTTGGGTCCTCAGCCGGGAGCGCGTGAGACCATATACCAGAACGGCAAATTGAAAGTAATAGAGGCAAAATAGTAAAAGCAAACTGATCAATTAATGAGCCTTTGGTTGAAGTTCAACAAACTCATTTCCCCTCGTGCTTTGTGTATGTCCTGTAATGGAGAATGACTCAATATTTCGACAAATTAGGCCTGCTCATCTGTGTAATCTATGAGCAGAGTTTATAAATTAGCTACACAAATTAGGAAAATTGCCTCTTTAACAGTCCACTGTTTCATCGATTCTACAGACATTGTTAACTGATACGATAAGTTAACTAATGTTAGACCTTTCTGTTCCGATGTGGCTTGTATGTGGCTGTTTCTACAGCAACAAGTCTATTAGTGCATTATTATCAACAATAATAATATGCGACCATCCCACTTAAATGTTTAGCCTTTTAACAACAACCACACCCCTAACTGCCCCTCAGAGTGTTTTACACGGAGCAAACGCCTCGCTAGAGGAAACACTAACTCACCATGTCAGCTTCAGGAGATCTGATTGACTTTGACTTGATCGAAGGACAAAAAGAAAATATCCAGTCTTTGCCTGGTGGTCGTTCAGCTAAGAAACTAGCTGAGCTCTACTCCCCATCACCACTCCATAAACTGTCTACGCCAACCCCTTCGGACACGCGCAATGTCAACGACTGTATTCGCGCCGAATTCGAACAAGAAGTTGAAAACATCGCCGAGTCAGACGATCCTCTTGACGTTTTTGAACGTTATGTTCGATGGACCCTAGACGCCTACCCCTCAGCGCAAGCAACACCACAATCACAACTGCATAGCCTTCTCGAGCGTGCAACCAAAACCTTCATTGGTTCAGCACAATACAAAAACGACCCTCGATATCTCAAACTCTGGGTTTACTACATCCACTTCTTCTCCGACACACCCCGCGAGACGTACATGTTCTTATCGAGACATGGGATAGGAGAGTCCCTCGCATTATTTTACGAGGAATATGCTGCTTGGCTTGAGGCAGCGAATAGATGGGCACAAGCCGAAGAAGTGTACAAGCTGGGTATTGATCGCGAGGCTCGACCTGTTCAGCGACTTATTCGCAAGTTCAAGGAGTTTGAGCAGCGGGTCGCCCAGCAGCCCGACGTCATGAACGAACCCTCATCGCCAGCATTGCCGACTATGCGGCCGGCTCTTGCTGCGAAAGTTGATCCCTTTGCTGCTGCGCGAGCAGCAGATCCTCAGGCGGCAAGACCCTCAAGTGGTGGAGCTGGCAAGCCGTCCAAGTCCAAGCTCGCAATCTTCTCTGACGCTGATGCCCAACCTTCTGCCATGTCTTCAATGAGTGCGGGCTCAAAAGGGTGGGATAGTATCGGTTCATTGGCAGACCGAAGGAAGGAGAATGCGGTAGAAGCCAAACCCTGGGCGGGTGAGACACTACCAGCTGGTGGCAAGAAGAGTACGGCTCCTAAGATGTCAGTGTTTAGGGATCCGGTAAGTTGATATTCTTCCTCCCGGCTTGCCCACATGTTGATGATCATAGGACTAATGTATGGTTATGATTTTTTATGGTTCAATAGTCTCTTTCGCAAATACAGAATATCGTGGTTGTTCCATCGAAGCATCAAATCTCTGTGCATCCGCAAACTGGAAAAAAAGAGCGTGTTTTTGTTGACCTTGCTGCTATCTACCCAAGTCCTGAAGAGATTGGCACAGAGCTTAGTTTCGAGGAGATTATGGCTGCTGGCCGAGGCTGGCTCGACCACTGCTGGGAGGATGAAACATTTGACGAGAACCTCGTTCCTGAGCCTGTCGTCCCCCTCGAGATCGAGGAAATCAGCAAAGGAGCAGGGGAGAGGCTGCTGATCCATCAAGATCCAGTCGACAGACGCCCTGTCCATCAAGACCCTGTAGGCAAGTTGGCCATTCACAAAGACACAGCTGAAAAGTTGGTTATTCATCAGGATTCTTCCACCAAGTTGGCAGTTCACAAAGACATTGTGCAGTATGACGAGAATGGCAAGGCTGTCGAGCAACATCGGGGGCCACGAGGTGGCAAGAAGAAGAAAATGATGGAGGTCAACGAGACCCAGATCAGTGAGTCGCTATGTTCTCAAAATCGCACAATCATCTGACTGTTTAATAGTCAAAGCAAAGCTTGACTCGCCATCCAGACCAAAGCTCAAGAAGAAAAACACCTCTGAGCCTACCATGACACTTCATACTAAGGCTGCCACTGATGATATTTATGATATTTTCAATGCACCCCTGAAACCTGCTGGACAGGAGGAAGAGGATGAAGAGAGCGCAGATGATGACGATTATGAGAGTGATGATAATTATACTACCGATGCAGAAAGCACAGGCACCACAAGGCATATAGAGCACAGCGAGGCCGGTGACGACGAGAACGAAGAGACGTCTGATGTTAAGAGTGTTAGTGAATGGTCCGACTTTTCAACTCGAAGACACATTCCTCATATTGATGGAGAAGATGATGGTGACGAAGGCACCGAACGAAATGAGACACAAGGATCTGATTTGATCGATACATGTGCCCCAGGACCTGATCAGGAGTCATCTGAAGCTTTCGACAACACTGATCAACAAAAGGGAACCGGAGAAGAGCAAAACAACGACGCCGAGGAGCTTGAAACTCCCGTGTTTGAAGATTTTCCTTCTACAGCTCGTACAACATTTGTTCCTATCCCGCCTGAAGACTACGAGCCCCCAACTCGGCCATTTAGGGATCCGGCCGAGGTGGCCAATAACCGACTGCCCTTTATGACTCCCATCACCGAGAGGACTGAAGTGTCTCTGGATGTGACTATGGAGCGCCGTGGATACAAGACACCTTCTAAGAAGGATAATTCTCCAACTATTAACGAAGAGGACGAGGGGAGTTCAGATTCAGAACCTCTAAGCAGCCCTCTTCGAGAGATGGTCCATGATCCTATTCCACCCCCCAAGATGCCCGCGCCTCTTGCTCCAAAGTCCATTGGGCCTTTGGGCAAAGCAATCCCTCCTAAGCCTCTTGCTCCAAAGGGCCCCATTATCAAGGATGCTCAGTGTAACCCTGTGGATGGATCAGTTCGTTCTGAGATCATCGCTAGGATGTTACCCCCATTGAGCTCGTATTCTGGCTTCTATGACCATCGACATGAGAAATATGAACGAGGGGCTGAGATCCGCAAGTTTGCCAAGGCCCTGGCCAAGGCAAACAAGTCAGGCGATAATAAAACGGGACCTGTTGCTGCTCCTGTAGTGATTGAGCTCCCTGGCACTCCTTCGACCTACACAATCAGGAAAGAACTTGGTGCTGGAGCATTCGCACCTGTTTACCTTGTTGAGAACTCGGCTCCAGAAGCTGATGAGAACGATGAGAACGCAATACCTACAATGGGCAAGGGCGCTTTCGCAGTTAGCCATCGCAGTGACATCGAGGCTTTAAAGATGGAGAACCCACCTACACCATGGGAGTTCCATATGATGCGTCTGGCTCACACTCGCTTGGGCCCTCAGCATCGTGCTTCTGCCTCCCTGTCTTACGCGCATGAGATGCACCTCTTCCAAGATGAAGCGTTTCTTTTCTTGCCTTACCATCCCCACGGCACCCTTTTAGATGTTGTCAACTTCTTCCGAGCTGAACCTTCTGCCGTCATGGATGAGCAACTGGCAATGTTTTTTACTATCGAGCTTCTGCGAACCGTTGAGGCTCTTCACTCCAAGGGTATTCTGCACGGAGATCTCAAAGCCGACAATTGCCTGCTACGTTTGGACGCACTGTCTGATGACGAGTCCCTGACAGCTCAGTGGAAGGCTGATGGGAGTGGTGGGTGGTCGTCGCGTGGAGTTGTCCTTATTGATTTTGGTCGCGGTATTGACATGCGTGCCTTTGTCCCCGAAGTTGAGTTCATTGCCGACTGGAAAACCAGCGCTCAAGACTGCGCTGAGATGCGAGAGGGCCGCCCATGGACGTGGCAGATTGACTACCACGGCCTCGGTGGCACAATTCACACTCTCCTCTTTGGCAAGTACATCGAGACTGTACGGTGTGACCAAGGTGGACTCGGCAAGTCTGGTCGACGTTACAAGATCCGTGAGAGCCTCAAGCGATACTGGCAGACTGAACTCTGGTCTGACTGTTTCGAGCTTCTACTAAACCCCGGGGCTGCTGCAGCCGCTGGGGGCGAGGATGGTGGCAAGATGCCTGTGCTGAAGTCGATGAGGAATGTCAGGGAGAGGATGGAAACCTGGTTGGGGGCCAACTGTGAGAGAGGTGTTGGACTGAAGAGTGTCATGGCCAGGCTTGAAGCTACCTTTGGCAAGAATCGCAAGTAGAAGTGACCAGTGGGTGGTGTTGTCGTTCTTCGAGGCCTGGCGTTGGATATCGGTAGAGGGGGCGTTGGTTGACTGAGTATTTTCTGCTTGTGTTGGTCCTTGCTCTCTGCAAGATAAATGGTCGTGAGCAGTTATACCCCTTTGGAGAGTATCATAGATCTGGATGAGCCTGGCGATGGAAATACTGATTGGTTTATGTCTGCGTTCATGAGAAGTTACTCGTCATTCGTCACTTTATGAATCTTGTCGTATGCAGTGAGTGACCGCTACAGCTATAACTTAACCAGGAAACCTAATCATGCCAAGCAAGCTTCAGGCCAGATAACGTCGATAACCACCATAGCCCTGTGAAGTATAAAAGAGACGACCGTATGATATTGCATTGCACCCAACTGTCCGCTCCAAATCCTTTCCATCAGCCGCAACTCGCTACACACACTACAGTAACCAATTGAAGACATCTACTCGCTCTCGTCATCAGAATCATCCTTCTTCTTCCGCTTCCCTGCCTTCTTGGTCCCCTTCTTGGCATCCTTGGCCATTTTACGATCAACCTGATCCTGTATCTTGTTCCTTTCTGACTCTCCCTGGGCCTGCAACTCTATTTCGAGGTCCTTGAACTCCTCAGTCTCCGCATCCATGCCCACAAGTCGCTCCAAGAGCTTGATCTCGTTAGCCCAGACCTTCTTGTCCTCGACAGATTTGCCGTCAGCACCCAGCCGATCAATGGGCGTCTCGAGTACCATAGGCATACCCGCGAAAGGGGCATGGTTCATGATGCAGTGAAAGGCGCGGAGGCCGAGAAAGCCCGTGCCGATGTTGGCGTGGAGATCTCTATTGGAATTGAAGGGAGCTTTGCTGTCGTTCACTAAAAGATGTCAGCTGCTGCAGAAAGGAAGGGTATAGATCGAATACTTGCAGTGGAAGGCCTTGAGATATCTGTGACCGACAATGTCGTTGAAAGAGTTAACAGTCTTACTGAATGCCTCTGGTGTTCTTAGGTCATATCCGGCTGCAAAGGCATGGCAGGTGTCAATGCAAACACCAACTCTAGATTTATCCTCAACCAGGGCAATGATGTCCCTCAAATCCTCCCAGGTTGATCCAATGACATTTCCACTGCCTGCCATGTTTTCCAGGACTGTAATCACCGTCTTGGTAGCCCTGTGCGACTTGTTAAGCTGCGCGGCAATACGTGCAATGGCTGCTGGCCGAGCATCTCCGCCGGTCGATCCAGGATGAAAGTTGTACAGGCGAATCCCCAGCTGCTCGCAACGTTCTAGGTCATCCAGAAAGGACTTATATGCTTGGTCCGCCTTCTCCTCATCAGCCTGCGCTAGATTGACGAGATATGAGCCGTGGGGAAGGGCATGTTCGCCTGCGCTATAACTGTGTTCTTTGCACATTGAGATGAATTGATTCTTGGCCTCATGGTCAAGAGGCGGGTTCGTCCATTTTCTTTGTGACTTGAGGAAAAGTGCAAAAGCGTTTGCGCCGATGTGGACAGCGTTTGTGACGGAATTCTGTACTCCTAGAGGGAAACGTTTAGCCTAGGTACAACCAAGGAAATAAAGTACAAGGCTAACCTCCTGCAGCACTGACGTGAGCGCCAATGTTCATGGTAGGTTGAAGTGACGACACGTCCGTTCTATCTGCCAAGGGTTTCGCATCTTCGTCCTTTGCCTTTGTTTTGCGCTTCTTGGTCGTCTTTGCCGCTGGAGCTGGGGAGGCTATCTCAGGTTCGGGCGAGGCTTTCCGCTTCGTTACTGTCTTTACAGATGCAGCCTTTGCAGTTGCGGTCTTTGTAACTGCACCCTTAGTTTTCTGAACGACCTTAGTCGCAGCCGCTACAGCCTTGGTCACCTGGGGCATCTCGTGGTCGTCAGGGTCCTCGTTGTAGCTAACTGCCTGCCTTTTGCGCAGAGACGTACGAGCCATCGCCGATGAAATTGAACCCCAAACAGAAGGGCCGACTTGTCAATTGCGCCCGAAATGTTTTGGGAGTCTTGATAGGCACTAGGTTAGTAGCTAGTTTGGTGGATGAATTAGAGTGAATGTCAATTGTTAGGAGCTACACTATATGACGCGATCCACGCGCTCAGTCCTTCACTTCCATGCGCGCAGTCACGTGCCTGTGTAATAGACGTGCAGAACCGTGTCAACCGAATGGAACCTCGCGTGGAAAGAAACAATAATACGCGCGGTACATGCATGCAATCAGTGAATGGGAGGAAGTTTGCTGCATACGATAGAAGCTTCAAAATTAAGACCAATATATATGCGGACCGCCCTTGATACAATCAAAATACGAAATCCCACGCCATTCTGCCTGTCTGTATCTTGAGAACAACTACGATAGTCGTCAATCTAGCAACCAATATATAAGCATCTCAAGCATCCTGCAGCAAATAAGAGAAGTCTAGGCGAAGATTTCCAACTCGGCCTTGCGATCGGCAGCAAACTGATCCTTGTATGCATCCCACAGCTTCTCAATTTCCTGAACATAACGTTCATGCAGCTCATCAATGTCCTGTTGGCCTGGTTGAGGTCCATGAGCCTTGTCAACTCGGATCGGCCGTCCGATAACAATGTTTACGGGTCGACGATAAGGCATGAGACCAACATCATAGTTCAGCACACCACGGCCGTGGAGAGCTGGCACGGTAAACTTGAAAACCTTGAGAAATATCATCTGGATTCGGTGTACAAGGGGGTGTGTCTTAGGGCTCAGCTGGTCATAGAGATCGTTCTCTCCAAATCCAATAACAGGAACTAGATCGGCTCCGGTACGAAGTGCCATCTTGACAAACCCCTTTCGACTCTTGAGGATCAACCGAAGGCTTCCTGGTTGGGCCTCGAGCGATTCGCGGGCACCGCCAACAACAATAGTAACAGCGCGGCCTCGGCCATCATTGCTAGGACCGCCCTTTGAGAGAAGATTCCATATTGATTCCTTAGAGACTGACTGGAGTCCGTGAAGCATGATGTAATCGCGGTAGAAGGGGAGACGGAAGTTGGAGTCGAGGGTGAGGAGGGTGTTGGTGATTCCCGGGAACAGTTCGCGAAATCCAAGAGCATTGGTGCCAAAGGCGGCGAAGGCTCCATGGGAAATGATGCCGTGTGGATGGTACCCGAAGACGTATTTCCTATCGGTCGGTAGTTCGTGCGTCTTGTGCAGCTTCATGGGGAAGTATCCAGTGAAGAGCTTCCAGAGTTTGAGGCTTCGTACCCATTCTGAGCGATACGTCAGGTTGCCGTTGGTTCCTGCAGTTGAAAGAGCAAGATGGATCAGATAAATTATAATGATAGGCCAAGCGAGCGGATTGGCGCAGATCAACCAAAAGGCTGACACAAATGTGGCAATAGACATGCAATGAAACAAGACTGCTGCAGTCTGTAGCCGTCGCCTCATGGGCACTCGCAATGGCGCGAAACGAATGCCTCCCGCGCGCCAGCTCCCCGTCTTGATACCTTTAGGATGAGCGGTAATGGGGAGCTCGGGATAGGACCATTGATCATGTCTGCTGGTGTTATCCACGTCTCTATCAGCGACAACATCCGCGTAGCTCTTTGCACCATTGTTTGGATCTCCTTCTTTGCCGTCTCTCTCGTCCGCTTCAGCTGCTGCTGCTGCATAGCTCTTTCCAGTGCCGTTTCGAGTCCCACTCGGGACTCCTCCATTCAGCTTGCCATCAGGCGCACCGTCTGTAGAAAGCATCAAATCGTCAAAGTCGGCGTTGCTGGTAGAGATGCTCGACTCGAAATCACGATCAGGCAGCTGTGGGCGCTCCGGATCTCTCTGCCAACAGTGATTAATACAGTTTCTTTGATGATTTGAAGCCGGAGGGCTTAATACATACAGTTTCGACAGTGTCTCCATTCTGCAGCAGGGACGGCTCGGCCGGATGCTCATTTTCCGGATTAGGAATTGTTGTCACTTTTTCAATTGTATTAGAAGGATGGGCCCCTTTGAAGTATGTTAGTAAGTCTCTGGGAAAATCGTACTCAATGTATCAGCAATCAAACTATCACGTCACCATTTGCTTGCTTCACAACGCAAAGAAGTATGAAGGGCCCAAAGCAGGCACAAATCAACGGCACATGAATGAATTGGCTTACCGTTGATGAGGGGAACATCACTGTCAACCACAGTGTTCGACATGATACACAGCGCAGCTCAAATGTTGCTGCTTCGTGACAAGGCAGGATCCTTGAGCGGAGGGATATCCGGGGGGGTCTTGGGGATGTCGGGAATTGCACGAGAAACTGCTGATCGCAAGCACAGTCACATCAGAAATTGATATAAGAAGAAGGGTATGTATTGGCGATGCCGCGAGAGAGAAAGAGAATGGAAATTTTCAATCGGCGACTATGACACGGGCATTAGCTGCCATGATATCGCCTTACGGAGAGGGTGGAACCTGAACCGCTTTCGTGTTTGTGTTATGCAAAATGCTAAGTGCCAGTGATGACGTCGCACCAACCATAGGTCATGTCTGACACGTGAAATCAGAAGCTTCGATCTTGATCTGGCCAGGGGGGAGCGAAGTTTGTCCATGTCTCCACTTGCCGCTCCTTTACACAAGTTTAGTAGACAGTCCCTGTCCGTACGAAGGTAACTCAATGCGAGATTTGATAGATGAGGTCCTTACGTAGGTAGGTAGGTAGGGATTTCTTTTCAGCGTAAGGTAAGGTAGGTAACTCAATGTGCGCTTGACTTGAGCCTTGCTTTTAGATTATAACTACCGGGTGCTTTGTGAGCATCGTCGTAAATTATCAATGACTTTAATCCATATGCCTACATGTGTAGTAGTAAATATCTGCCGTCAACTGTGCTGTGTCTCAGAGTCCCCAATTAATTATTCCCCAGTCAGCGCCCTGCTACCCGGCAGGGACCATCAAATTCCATGAGCCTCGGTTAGCCACAGATAACAAGAAGCACATCCTCAACATACAGCAGACGATGACAGAACTTAATCACTTGCCATGTTCACTCTAGTAAGAGCTTATGGCCCTCGACGAGTTAGACTCTATATACAAAGCTTCCACTCTGCATAATACAACTCTTTCACACTTGTACCAGCACATAGATCCTTGCTGCCACGAGGCACAGTATCTGGACAAAAACAACAATATATGTTACATGAAATAACGATGGGATAATCATGATTAGACCGTGCCCCGTTCTTTTGGCGTGGAGGTCCCTACCTTCCACAGAAATAGAAAAGGAAAAACAAAAAAAGCATGTCCCAATGTCCGATAAACGCCTCCCTGAGCACCGTGCCAAATACTTCTCAAGGTTAAAAAAACGAAGGTCGTCTCTGTGTGCTCTGGTATATAGTAACGCAGTACGGAAGCACTCATGAATGAGTGTAATGCAGGCTGTGTTATACTTTGGCGACAGCCGCCGCGGCGGCATCGCGTGTTTCCATCTGTTGTTTCAAGTCTGCAACGACATGGTCCAAAGTCGAAACCTTATCTGTAAGCGCCTTGACTTTCTCCTCTAGCGCCTGAACATACGCCCACACACTCGGATCACTCTGAGCAAACATGTTTCCGCTGTCGTTGATAGACTGCGCGCCACTGCCGCTCCGGGTGTGAGAGAAGCCGGTTGACCCAGGCGCCGCGAACTCAGGATGCGACAAACCGGGAAGTTTGGGCCGGGGCTGCGAATTATGCGGTGACTGTAAATCCGATGCTCGACGTCCAAACTGCGCCTGCTGCAGCTGCTGGGTCAAACTAGGAGACCGCTGGCGCGCCAAATTATTGGAGTCATGTCCTTGCACCCCAGGGCTCAAGGGTTTTGGAGACTCCGTAATACCAGTCTGGGAATACATGTTCGCATTGGCGGCCGCAACGGATGCGATTCCCGCGGTAGAATTGTGCCCCGCAATGTTGTTGGCGACAGACTGAGAAGGGTTGGAATTTGCCTGGTTTTGGTTGACATTGGGGGGATAAAGTCCCCCAGTCCCAGGTCGAGCACCAGGTGGTGGATATGTCCGAGCATGGGTGTTGTAGCCATCAACTTGTGCTCCTGCAACATGTTGGGCGGTGATACTTGGTAAACTTTGACGTCTCAGTTCATCTTCCTCAGGGTTATCGTACGCAAGTCCAGACATGGCCGATTCATCAGCTTCGCCAAGACTGGTCTCAATATCGTTGTCATCAACGAAACTACCCATGCTGGATCGCCGCCCAGCACAGCCACCAGCGCCCTTAGAGTGACGAGCGAGCGCATCGCCGCGAGCGAACTTTCGGTCACACTTGGGACAAACGTGGGGCTTCTCACCAGTATGCAGTTTACCGTGACGCTTGAGGTCGTGCAGACGACGGAAACGCATCTGGCATTCCGTGCAAACGTATGGTTTCTCTTGGCTATGCGTCAACAAATGGCTCTTGAGGTTGTGGTGGCGTGTAAACTCAGTATTGCAGTAAGGACATTTGTGCTTCTTTGACCCAGATGATGTAGGAGATGTCTGGCCTGGGGTAGGCATCGGAAAGCTCATGCCTCGAGTTGGGGTTTCTGTCAGGTTGCCCGTAACCTGAAGAGAGCCAGGGTACGATAGGGATCCAGGCTGATGTCTCTCTTCCTGCCCGACTACTTGCTGTAACGACTGGTGATGCTGCTGGTGATCAATTTTAGGTGCGTCCACTTCCATTGGAGTCGGGCTTTCGGTGACGGGGACCCCAACAAGGCTGTTGGTGCTCTGCGGACTTGGTGCGCCATGCTCTTCGACCTGACTTGTCGCGGTTTGCGCCAGCGACACGGGGTTTGTAGGCTTTGGAGATGGGTCCATGGTAGCTGTTGGTGCTAGCTGAGGCGCGTCAGCAGGGCGGCTCATAGCCTGAACCGCTCCAGACATGAGGGAAGTCAGAACTCGGTGGCTAGGATTGTCGCTCGTGGGTGCTGGGGCCCGTGTCCCGTCGTCGTGATCGTCAACTTCGCGTCGCCGGCGCTCGTCTTCGAGGGCAGCTGCCGCGGTCAAAGGCGTCGGAGAAATACTCGACGCGAGTGCCAAACGGGCAGACTTGGCCGGTGACCCAAGTCCCAGGAGTCCCTGCGACTGCGCGACGAGAGAGCGCGGCGATGAAGGTGACGTTGAACGAGGCCGTTTGAGCAATCTGATAGCAGCGTCGTCTGAAGGGATGATAGCAGGAGGGGTCGCCTCTGCGCGCGTTGCGGGCGGGGGGTCGATCGCGGTAAAGGCGGAAGCGTCCGATGCCATAGAGGCAGATGGCAAGCAGAGAATTGGAATAATCAAATGCAAATCTGATCCAGCATGCGATCAATTTCGAGGTTTCGATGTCGCAACAGCCTTGGGCCAAAGGCACATATCGGGGCGAGATGGATTAATGTGTGGCTGGAGACGTGGCGAGAGCTGATATTTTCCCCCGGGTCAGGGCAGAGGCGAGTGAAGGAAGAAGCAAGCACTGGGTGGGCGGGTTTACGCTGTGGGCAGTGGGTGGCTTAGGCGAGGAATGCAACAAACAGAATTGAGGCTCGAGAACCGGCAATACAGTAGCGTGAAGAAAGGACGATTTAAGGCAAGTATTCTGGGGAAATGACAATGAGCCAATGTATCCGTGAGAATGGTTGACAGTAATGACGATGTAGCACTGAAGGAGAGTTGTGCAAGGAGACGTAGAGAAAGAAAGTGAACAAGGCGGCCGATGAGAGAGATGCGAGGCGAAGACGGGCGATGAGCGATAGTGAGGGCCTCTGAAAGTGGGCAAGTGGGTAAGAACCTTTCCTGATTGGATCACAACGCATGGCGGGTTGAATAAGTGGGGTACGCGAGAGGGAAAGAGTGTGTGGGCGTGTGTCAGTGGATTGTTGACAGCTGCCGGGCTGGTTCCTCCCAAAGAGGCCTGTCCTGTCTCTCAGGTGGGATCGTGCCAGAAACCTGGTAGGTAGGTAGGTACCTTGGGTTCAATGTACCCTGTCACCTTCCTTAGGTACCTTAACTTATCCCGTCACGAATGTTTTCTTTTATTGTTTTGGGAAAGCACTATGTAACCATATGCAGCTCCGAGATAGCATTAGCCGCAAGGTTTGCATTAAAACAAGCTAATGAGGTACCTGGAACACAATTACTTCGCGGAACGATCATTCATTCATAGAGATAAATAACGAGATATATTGGTGACGGTGTCTCGCCTAGGGCAGCCAACAAAACACGCCAGCGACGCGAAAACCAGTGGAAACGTAGGGGGAAAAGGAAACGCGCGCCTGGTTGGGGACCGCCCCGGAGCGGAAGATGATGACCACAGCCCAAAGTGAAAGCCCGAAGAGCGCCAAAGCGGACAGAAGTGGGTGATGCGAATACGTTTCTGGTATGAAGCGACGGGCTAGAAACGTGCTGGGGAAAGGTCTAACTGAAAGTGACTGATTTTCGTTTCAAGATACTTTGACGTCAGGTACCGCTATTCCCTGCTGAGGAAACATCCATCATTTGGTCAGCCAGCCAAGACATTCACCACCGTCCAATGATTTGCCTGCATCTTGCAATCGCGATCCCAATGGAGTCATCATCGACAGTGATTTACTGTTTTATTGGCAAACCGCCTCTTCGACACTCTTCTCTCCTCTTTTGACCTTACACCCCAGCACAGCCCTTGCTTTGCGGAACTGGATGTCGAGATCTCAGCCTCTGACGGGGCCGCCCGAGGCGCATATATATACCATCTTACTACAGTCAATAGCATGTGCCTGCAAGACGGAGGACAGGCGGGAAGACGCTTCCACGCTGAGCGGGAGATGACGACAGCTGCTTCTGGCGTCGTTCTTCTTTATGACACTTCGGACACTGAAGGGCTTACCGGTACTTGGGTCGCGAGTATCGGTATATCTAGTCTCAGGACGACCCACTGATTACCTTCGGGTTCTCCAAATCGACAAGGCAAACAGGTTCCACAAGCTATCCTAATAAGCGGCATGTCACTGCTCTATCGTAGGTTGAGAGGCGGATCGAGTTGACTCGAAGGCGAGAAAATGAACAAGAAACAAGAAACAAGAAACATGGGAACGTGAATGAAGACTTGCTGCCGCCCACTCTGTCCGGGCTTCTTATGGCATTCGATTATTGCAAGGAGAAACGAGACGAAGGCAACTAATTCACAATGACAAACCCTTCTGGTTTGTAGTAGTCTGGTGGTTTTCTCACCTTTTTGAGCGGACATCAAACGAACCGACATACCTGCCGTCTCAATCTATCGAAACGCCCCAGCTGAAGGCTTGTCTTCAACCTCTTTCTGTTTCCCTAGGCCAAGGTACCCAGGTAGCATTGGTTCAGGGGACTGGGGCAACGAAGCTGAGCCAATCCCTGCTCAACTTAACTTCCCTCAGGTGAACCAAAATGGTGGCGGTGCGATCAAACGCCTCGTAAATGGACCTCAGATCCATGAACCATGATCAAATACAACTGTGGCACCCCTATGATGCTCGGCGTTGGTGTGTGTGTGTGTGTGTGTGTGGGAAAGCCTAGAAAGTCCAGAAAATCCTGCCACTCGCTGGTACATGCTAGGGGATGAAAGAAAACTCGGAACCTTGATCCTGAATGATAAAAAGACTCAGGTGAACTTACATAAATTTAGGACACTTTAAGCTGAGTTTATTTTGACACCCTAAACTAAGGGCTGGTGTTTTCTTGTCCCCGAGGGACATGCTAGACATGATCCTATAGTGGTGTGGCTGATCCTAGCAATGCTAACATCCAGCCTTTTACTCCGCCACGCCTGTCGTCACTGAATTCTTTTCCTGTGTTGCCCCGAGACTTCCAAAGCTCGTTGGAGAGACTGATAGGATACTCAGAATCAGAACCTGGAAGACTTATTAAGGATTTTGCCAATTTACGGTATCCGGCTCGGTATCTCCTCGCAATATACCACAATACACGCCACTCTTGTACAGGTCAAACTTGTCAGCAAAAGCCCTGCAATTAGACATTATACTTGTATAGCAAGCATATCATGATGCTTGTAAATTATGCCCATCGCAATGACAGCCTCCTTAGGTAGTTAGTAGCTTACCTAACTTATATCAGATCACATTTTCAAATTAATATCAAGCATCAATCAAGTCAGTGGTGAAGTCCCATGCGGTTTAGCAATATATTAACGTGGCTCGCAGGCTCGGGAGGCTGGAGAGTATGCGCTGATCTCACGAGTATTCCCCAATTCTCGAGTCTCTAGCGGCTTGATTCACCGTCAACGTCACAGTGATCACATTAAACCGCCCACTCGCTGTTGTGGCTGTGAGACAATCAGGTTCGCTTCACCGGAAACAACTGAACTTGTTCAGCGCTTGCAAGGCTATTCTCTGTTCAATGATTTTCGATTTGTTGCTGAACCAATATTGAGTGATATTCATGATTTCATCTTATTTAAGGACGTTTACCTCCGTAGGTTCTCGATAACAGAGCAAATAATGGTGTACCGTCATCGTCAATAGTCCCGCCGGCTTTCACGTTAGTATCCAGCTTCCCCTATGGATGCAGTCCCGCACTTTGGCCTTGGTACACACAGGTTTATCATGCCGGCGCAAACTGATGTCCCAATTCCATCTGGGCGGTGACTTTCCTGAACCCTTAGACACACTTCCATGTCAAGAGGTTTCCCCAAACAGTGCCCTGTTAAACCCGGTGTAAACGCCTCAGCCCCGTCGATATTGGTGAGAATCCTGTGCAATTGAACTGATTGGACACCGCCTCCTCCTTTCAGCTGGTAAATGGTCGGACAACAAACCTGTTATGTACGTTCTGCTGGTGTAATTACTGCAGGCGTGCCTTCTGAAAGCTGCGTGTGTTCTTTGCTACTTCGACAATAAGGTGACGTTGTGACTTACGGTTGTTATTTCTGGTTACTATTCGGTCCCGTTTTGTACAGGTTGGTGTTTGTGTATGGCCGCCTCGACCCATATCCAGCGTGCGTGAACAGTGGCTTTCAAATGAGGTTTCCCCAGCTGTGTACGGAGTCATTCCTTTCCTGGTTCAAGGGCTACTACTTGATACCTTATGGACTAATAATTGCTACTTGTCTGCGATCTCTACATGTCCAGTTGCACAAAGCCTAAGGCGTGCCTGGCATGCTTGTTACCATAACCCATGCTCTCCACGAATGGGCCCTTCGGGCTTTATCAATCCTGCAGGAGTGCAGGGCAGCCAGATGTGATATGCTTGAAATGTGGTTTAGTCGTGATGCAAGTCAGGCCGCAAGACTTCATTCCATCCAACACGAATCTGAGTCATTGAGTGCCATGGCCACCATGAACAAATAGTAACAATGTACATTCCAGATATATTCTTTTCGTCGATGGGGCGTCCTATCACGAGTTCCAGGCTTCTATTGTCATGTTCATTCATAGGACTGTTGTCCTAGGCTCCTAGCTGTTGCAAGTTGTCTCGGGTGAGTTTTTTTATCCTTCACATGACGAGCACCATTGAGTATCTTGAAAGCTAGATAGCAACCGCATTCTTATGCTGACTCATGGTTTTATTAGATGTCTGACTGGGATATTGTATTGTTATCTGGCTCATGTGATTCGACAGTTGTGTGCTGTCTCTTGATGCTGGTGATGTTGCAACACTTGCCGACACACAGTTTGCATTTCGGTAGTTTTGAATTTTCCAAGACACACCTGAACAGAGACGTATGGAGTAGGTATAAGACTGCTATGGATGCAGGACTGCGAAAATTCAAAGGAGTTAGATAAGTTAGATGACCAGTGTCAACCTCCATACGATAATGTACAAGTTTAGGGTAGGCGGCGCCAACCCAGAAACAAAATTGAAAAATTATGTCAAATACCCAAGGTAGTATATACTACTACGTGACCGACAATCAATGGCGTCGTTACAGTTGATTGAATAACACTCTCTGCTTCAAACTTCAGACCAGTTCTCAAGTCTCTAGCCTATACCTAAGTTATGTGTAACCATTGTATCCCAGACCTTTGTAGTGGCTCGCCCTGGCAATCATGGACTGCACCTTGCACATCAACACATAGTAACTAGTCTCAAGTTAACTGAGACTACTTACCACAGTGGAATGCAGCTCCACGTCATATGAACCGTGTCATGTAACTGGGACCAAATTAAAAGAAGAGCCACAAGTTTACCAAGCAAACGTGTGACGAATGCCACTAGGAAACGCGAAAGTCTCAGGTCCGATATGATACCAATGCAACCATGAGAGCGGACATACTGCCCTACAGATCACAGCATATATCAACTTCATGCAAGATCGTTCGTATTAGATATGTGCTACTTTGGTTGAAGGTTCTGTACCACAGACAGAGATCAACAAGGCACGACTTCATGGCCACTAGCCAAAAAGCAAGACGAAAATAGATATGTCAGTGAGTAGGTAGGAAGGACATAGAAGACTCGTCAGTGAAAGGAGCATAAAATATGGAGAATGTCAACCTTGTGAAACATATCTAAGGGAAGTGACAGTCTGTACCAAGGTCGTACATATATAATCCACCAAAGTAGCTCCTATTAGTTGGGGTGGTTATCCAAGAGCAGCGTTTCTGACGCTGAGAGAAGAACTCCTGAAGACTGTACGGAGTAACAACAAGCGATAAGGACAAAAATAAAATAAAATAGAAACATATCAACATAAGCCACTGTAAGTGTAGGGGCTATTTGACGAATACATTATGATATATTCTATCAGGGCCTGAAGTTTCCTTGCTCTTTGAGGCCTGGGTCGTAGACCTGAAGATACCTTAGGTGCAGAGGTACTTGTGTAAGAGGAAAACCAAGGCCTTTGAAAGAGGGACCTAACCCTTAAGCTTGTGCTAGTAGGGGCAACGTACCAAGTTGGCTTATGTATTCTTGGACCTTTTCATACCGGATCAAATGTTACGGACCCAGAGGGACACGAGCATGCCTGCATGCTTCTCTACGAGTCCACACAGACTCATCCAGCCACTGTAACAAGACGAAACGACGTGGCGGCGGTCAGCGAGTTCACAATATCTTTGGGAGAGGACGAAATTAGGTGCTGACGTGTGCCGCCGAACCGATAATATCCAGCCGATGAAAGACCCGAAGGCCAATGCAAGGGGAAGCAGACAAAAAGTGGAGAGAAAAGAAAAGGAGAACGCTATTACGGAGTAGTCTAAGCTTCAAACAAGCTGGTTGCGCTGCAAAACCAGAAAAGAAGAGAGACAAGAATGCCAAGTCTTGGGCTGGCTTGTGCAAAAGGGGGCCTCGCCGTTTTAGAAACACCAGGAAGGCAAAGAAGAAGAAGACGAAGAAGTGATTAACGGAAGATAACCTTCGCAGTCAGACTCATCAAAGTGGGGGCCCGCTGTACAAAGTCTGGCCGCGATCCGGCCTGAGAAGCGTCAGGACTCAGGAGAGACAGCGATGACTCGAGCAAGGAAGCAAGATTAAGTATCTGCCGAGGGGGTTGTCGATTGGACGCCATCGACTGTTATTTTCGCATCCAGCCAGAATTCGCTTGGCGGATACCAGGATGAGGAATTACTGAGGCAGGCAGGGAATTAACAAGACGCGGCAATGCCGATCTAATAATTCTGACGCTTGATGAATTCAGCCATGCACCGAGCATCACGACATTGGAAGGAGCTTGGTTGATATGCCAGTAATAGCTTTGGACCTCATTAAACCAACAACCAACCAGATGGATGTATCGGTGTCAAGAAATATTGGTATTAGAGGCTGGTAAAGTGAGATCTTACTAACCGGAGATCCATGGTTGTTGCTGGCGGCTATGGATTGAGATGGCAGGTTGCTCGTAAAACTGGTCTTCGTGATTGGCTTTACTGCCAGGCCTCATTGTGAAACGGCTAATGGTCACCCCAAAGAGAGTTTTGAAGGGTCTCTCCAAGAGTCCAATCTAGAGCCTGAGAGTAACGGATTTAAGAAGATTAGTGCCAGGTACCCGAAAGTGAAATGCAGCTTAGGCTTTAGGCTAGGTAGCACATGCACTGTACTGCAATTGCGGAACAGAGCTCCACAGGGCAGAGACCCATGTCTAGGTACCTACCTTAGGTATTCGCGAAAAATGGTCTGACCAGTAAAGTCGTGTCGTAAGGTAGACTGATGAAAACCCCAGTCGATTCGCTTCGTATACTTTAGATCTTCACAGAAGTATCCTAAGAAGGGTCCAGAGCTTGGATCTGACTTGACCTGAATGTATCGAACTCGTGGATGAAGACTTAGATAGACAGCCAAAGCCAAGGCCGAACTTAAGCTACATAGTTGCTTACCCGTAGATCCAGTGTGATCAGACGGCGGAAATGGGTCTTGTACTGGGTTCAGTGGTACGTAGGCGCGCTATTGTACGAAGTACCGTATAGCGGCCCTCTACCTACCAAATAGGTCCGTTGCTGTGGGAGTAGCGGTATGATTCCCCTGTTCCCTATGTACATATGTATTGGATATTAGCTTAGTAGGCAGCTTACCTGTCGACATGTGGATCCAACAACCGAGGACACGGGGATCTGTTCATCGCAATTTATGCCATGACGACGACAACAGCGGGTAGGCAAATTGCATGGGCGTAGATGACAATGCATACATCCGCAGTTCTTGGAGTGGTACGTAAGGCGCATATGTACAGCAACGGGCCAAGGGACCAAGAACAGAAGATTGATTCATTGATCGATTGTTGTTGACAAACGTTCTCATGCGCAAGCGAACAAAGGAAAGGGGGAAATGTCGATCTCTTTTAATATGAGCGAAGTTCTGAAGTACTGGCGCAAAGACCCTATTGGCTGATACCTACATAGTACCTTGCCTACTAAGGTAACCATGCGCGCATTGATTCACTTCCGTTGTCCATTGTCAGGCGAGCTCTATTTTGGTAATGAGGACGGAAATGCGATTTGTTTTGGCAGGTGTGTGCTTTTTCCCAGATGCTGCGCCTGCACCGTGCCTGGTTCCTGAGGGGCATTGTCCAACAGGAACAGGGGAGGGACATGCGATGGACCAGAAACAGGGGACAACTCATGCTAGCCAACTAGAGGCCAGGAGATGGGTCCGTAAATGTTACCCACCATACCAAAAAGGGTGTAATTTCCCCCGTTCCTGGCGGACAACTCTTGAGTAGAATCAACAACAGTTGACCATCTTGATGGCCGATGGCCTGTCCTGTCATGAACACGTTCAGATTAGTTGGTAATAGTCCTGCGTCGGTTTCTAAACGATTGCCTACCAGTACTAGCATCCCCTGGACTGTTGTTGGTCTCGTTGGCGTCTTCCCCTCATGTGAATCTCCCGGCCTCCCCTGGACTTGGAAGTCGGGCGCCCCTTGAATACTTTGCTAAATAGGAAATCCCTTGGCCAAAGGTAGATCAAGATATCATGACCCAGCGTATGAATGTATGTGCGTTGACTCTGGAACTGATACTAGACTGATTGAGGCAGAAAGAAAGAAAAAATCCCGCTTCTGGTATTTATCTCAGTGTCATGTCTCACTTGATGATACGTTCTAGGGCCTGTTTGCGTCCCAGACCTCATCGTCGCCGGGTGCGCATTCATCAATGGGGCCCAGCTTTTTCGGATGCCAATCTCTTGGTGTGAGGTCCGCCTCATCCTGGTCTCTGGGCGGTCTTCTTCTTGGACTTAATCAACGGGCACCCCCTGCGCATGCTCCTTACCTTAGTCCGCCCCCCTTCTTGGCCTCCCCTAACTC
>NW_023501740.1:0-4871 GCF_013396195.1 Fusarium tjaetaba | reverse complement strand
GGTAAGCTTCCTCCCCTCCCCACTCCCCAAGCATCTAAACTAACATCTCAGGGTATCATGATGATGCTCTGGGCCGTCGTCAGCGCCCTCACCGCCGTCGCAAAAGACTTCAAGGGTCTGCTCCTCACCCGCTTCTTCCTCGGTCTCACCGAAGCCCCCTACTACCCCGGCGCCGTCTATCTCCTCTCCATCTTCTACACCCGCANNACCCGCATCGCCATCCTCTACACCGGAAACATCCTCGCCACTGCTTTCGCCGGTCTCATCGCTGCTGGTATCTTCCACGGTCTTGATGACGTCGCTGGCCTCGCTGGTTGGAAGTGGCTCTTCATCCTCCAGGGTGCTGTCACTTTTGTGATTGCTGTTATCGGATACTTTGTCCTTCCTGATTTCCCTCTTACTACTAGGTGGTTGACTGAGGAGGAGAGACAGCTTGCGCATAACCGTATGGAGCTTGATACTGTGGGTAACAAGGGTGAGACTAGCACCTTGAAGGGTCTTAAGCAGGCTGCTAGTGATCCTATGGTTTGGATCTTCTGTGCCATGGCTCATCTTCACTTGGCTGCCAACGGCTTCAAGAACTTTGTAAGTATCTCAATTCCTCGCTTCGAGTCAATTGCTAACAAGTTAGTTCCCTACTGTCGTCAAGACTCTCGGCTTCAACACCACCATCACTCTTGTCCTCACATGCCCTCCCTACCTCATTGCCGGCGCCAGCACCATCCTCGTCTCATGGATGTCAGGCAAATACAACGAACGAACCTGGCACATCACCGCCTCCAAGACGGTCGCAGTCATCGGTTTCGCTTCCGCCGCCGCTACGCTCAACACTGCCGGTCGTTACGTCTGCATGGTCATCTTCACCATCGGAACCTACGCCGTCAACAGTCTTATCCTCGGTTGGTGCGGCTCTGTCTGCGGTCAGACCAAGGAGAAGAAGGCTGTTGCCATCAGCATGGTTACTATGATCATGAACATTAGCTTTATCTGGACTCCTTATCTCTGGCCCAAGAGCGACGAGCCTAGATATGCTATTGCCATGGCCAGCAGTGCTGCTTTCAGTATTGGCACTGCTGCTCTTGCTTGGCTTGCTAAGATTATTCTCAAGAGACGCAACCAGAAGCTCCGTGCTCAAGATAGCGAGACTGAGATCTTCTATGTCTACTAAGAGTCATTGGATGATGAATTGATGATTTGGACTTGACAAGAGGTTCTGGAAGGATGATGCATTTGAGCAGGAATTGAAGGATATAGAGATAGTAGAGTAGATATGTCAATACTTGGTCTCTTTTGCAATGTCAGACTGCTTCACACAATCGCGCTCTCCCAGTTTCACGTACATGTCAATTAATGGCTCCAGACTAATCAATTCAGACAAACTGATTTAGGTCAATCCGACAAACAAGGTCAAGCAAAAATGATGGAGATGCACTCGCTGGAAAGGGCAAAAGGAAACTCCGGTACANNCACTACACCATACCGGATGATGCTGCTGATACATTGGACACCGAAAACACGTCTTAGGAATGCCAAGCAAAGCACCTGTCCCAGAAATTGATTACACGCATGCCCGCCCAATGGCCCATCTCATAAACACCACTTCATAAGGACTTTTGATATGTTCATTCGGGTAAGCGGAGACGCGCGACCCGCACCAGATCAACATGCGCGTGAGCAGGGCAATGGCCTGGGCTTAAGAAACTTCTGTGAGGGATTTTGTGTTGCTGGTGAACTCGAACATAGTGTTCAGCGGTAACAGCCGCGCTAGCGAGGCAGAGCCTAGTTCTCGCCGGTTTAGTTGTGATGTTGGTGTTTCGTCACATGTTGAGTGCCTGAGACGAAGGACGCAAAAGTCCTAGACATACTTCAAAGTGAAAGAGAAGCTAGGTCCAATTGTCTTTCTTTTCCTATTTTCTGTGACTTCAGAAGATCGATCATGTTCGTCCCTCATCCCATATCTGAGACTACCAACATAAGTACCGACTGGAGTATGAGATGATATATCGCATGTTATTCCCCGGAATGCTCATGACAATGTCCCCGACTCCTGTTCGGGCTTAAATCGCTATACATCTGAGGGGCTCGGCGAGAAGTTTTACAGAACTTCTCACTGCAAGTGAACATCACCATGATCACTCGCGTCGTGGCCTGTGTGAACATTGCCCTCAGAAGCAAGTTCTGGCCATTTTCAATAGGGGATGGATGATTCGTCACCAGAATGACTCAAACGGCATGGGACTAGCAGCCCAGGCAGCACCCGCAGCTCTGAGACCCCTCTACTTCCACTGCCAACTTCTCCATGGGCCAGGCGAACAAACAATCTGATACCGCCAGTGGCAGCGACTGCGTTTCCTTCTTCGTCTCTCACCCCACACTTCGCGTTCGATCAACTCTTCCATCTTCTTCCTTCATACACCAACATCATCCCAAATATCCCACGAAACTCTCTCTTATCCATCCACCATGACTCATCGCTTTATCTTCTATTATCCCAAGTCTTGAGGTATTCTTGAAACCTCATCCCAGTTAATCCTCGCATATCACAACATCCGGAACCATCATCCCAACCGACACTTTCATCCATCTTCTTTGACGGCAGAAACAGCCCATCTTTCTTATCCACAACATCACATCGTAAGACTTCTATCATATTCTACCAAAGATCTCAACTCTTAGTATCACCACAACCTTCCATCAATTCGACAACGAAAAGAACAGGACAACATCCTTGAGAGTACCAACTATCGACAACAATCTCTCCCTCTACGCAACATCTACTCTTTGATCTCAAGCCCCCTATCACATCTCTCACCGCTCTTGACTGTGAAAGCAGGTATCAACCTCGCCTTGATCAACTATCTGAAAGCCAACCAGATCCCCCCGGCTCTGTAGAAAGCACAACATCTTCCACAGCGCGCCGGGCGTTTGACACACAAGTATCATAAGACCCTTTCTGCCCTTCTCATATCCTCCCGTCTCCAGAACCTACGGCGGATTATTCTCACCCAAGCCTTTTGTCTAAACTTGGACCTTGGATATACACTTCAACACAACATTGACGACACCACCACAGCAAGTCATCAGTTTACACTCTATTTATCCCCGTTTTATATCTCATACGAGCTCTACCAGATGGCGTTCCCCTTTTCGAAACTCCCCATGGAGGTCAAGGTGGCCATTGTGGGATACTTGATCCCTCCAATGTCCAGCCCCATTGACCATGGGGCTCAGGTTCACCACCGGGCGCCTTATGTCGCTGTAGGAAGGCTCAAGCGGGTGTCCAAAGATTTCAAGCGAGTAGTGGAAGCGATCCACTACATCAAGGCCATCGCAGTGGCGGATGGAAGAATCAAGTTCACGATGAATC
Source organism: Fusarium tjaetaba (assembly GCF_013396195.1). NCBI lineage: Eukaryota > Fungi > Ascomycota > Sordariomycetes > Hypocreales > Nectriaceae > Fusarium > Fusarium tjaetaba. The sequence goes on along the minus strand of NW_023501740.1, from coordinate 1,504 downwards.
CTATGCAGGATACCCTTGTTGTATTCTGGATGGCTATTCCAAAGCCGAAACCAGACAGTTCCTGGCTTCGATCTATGAAAGCGGCTGGATATACGGTTGATGAAGAAGCGTTGCCCATCCGTCGTTTGATCGTATCGAATCACTACCCTATGCAGCCTCGGTCGCAGGACACCATGGGATTCGGTAAGTCTTCCTAAAAACATTTGATTGCAATCGCTGACTTTGATAGTCTCTCGAACCAACCGAGCCCAAACCGTCGCCAACAGTCTTCGTTGGAAAAACGAGCCTTTCGAGACCGACCTCCCCATGTTCTCTCGCTTCCCTTTCCTGGAGGAAGCCGTCGTGTCGGTGTCCATGATGAGCCGTATGTGGCACATCTCCGGCTTTCAGATGGAGGGACCGGATATCGAAGCACCACGCCCGAACGGTGAGAGTTGGGGATTCAACCGCGTTGGGTCCTACAACGCCATCGCGGCCCGATATTTCGAGGACAAGGGCATCCAGGCTGATACTGGAATCCTTTGGGCGTTCCCTCCCTCAATTTTCACATCCCACCATGCGGCTCTTATCTCGCAGCCAGAAGATCTACACCCATCTATCAACCCACATGAAACCTACATTCATGATTCAGACCTACCATTCATCGGGCTCTATGGGTATAGCCGTGGAACTCGCTCACTCGGAGGAAAGTGGGCTGGCTTCCGGTATCATACGCGAACCCACAAAGTCCAGTTCTCTCCCCTGGCGTGGTACGAGGTAGAGCCGATTGTTCACCGACTGGGATACGACCCTGAGCCTGGTCGACGACTTCCTGGCGGAGCTGATCCGCAATTTGTCGCGCGTGTCTGGATGATCAAGGAGGGAGATGAACCCAAAGATGAACCTCATCATTGTTGGATCGACGTGAAGGAGCCTAGGGAAGATGACACGGATGAGCCCTGGGAGCAGGACGAGCACTATGTGGAGGAGATTGCCACCACCTAGAAGATGGTGCGCGATACTCTTCTTCGTAGACACGAGCATGCGGGATACACTCTGGACCTGAACTGAGGGAATATCAGGGCTCAGGACGACATCGCCATGCGAGAAGTGACAAAACGGGATGGCAATGATTGTTGGGGTACATCGAGCGAGATTGGGCCAAGAGTTTTGGACTGAGATGGAGTATATTTGCCTAGGAAACTCACTGGTGACAGAAAAGATACGGATATTGGTGTTTGGTTTGAGATTTGGGAATATGATAGTTCTTGTGTCTGGACCTTTTAGTTGCACGGTTGGCCTGNNAAAGCAACTTGAGTATTAGTCTAGACTTGAGGATACTGGAGTTTATGCACCATGGAATTTTGCTATGACAGATTGAGAAAATTGTGTTGCTTGATTACCGCCTCTTTCATAGCCGACTGGACAGGTGATTGAGGAGATATGGAGCTCCTGGAGACCACATATGGTAGATTCAATTCATGTAAGGCGCGTGATGTAAGTATCAGCTGTCAGGTCTATCAAC
>NW_023501739.1:0-8865 GCF_013396195.1 Fusarium tjaetaba | reverse complement strand
ATTAGCTATATCTTCTATATTATTATAAAAATATATTATCTTTTTAATATATTTTCTTATATATAAATTAAAAAGGATAAAATAAAATACTATATTATTTTATTATAATTTAATCTAAAAAGTATTATATAGATATATTATAAGAAATTTAAATAAATTTCTCTCCTTAATGTAATTATTTTATATTTATTATTAAATATCGCAGAGCTATCGCAATCAGCCTTAAATGCAATTTTCAGTCGCGCATGCACTGGTATATAAATCTAACCGAATCAGGTTCAGAGATAACCGACGCGGCAGTAAGATTATTATAAATACAGAATAGAGATTGCATTGTCCCTTGATGGCTTGTTCATTCAAGAGAAGAAGAAGCCTAACATATGACCTGGTCTCGGATTATTTGGCGTGCAATCTTGAGGCAGCGTGTCACTGGACAAGATTGAAGCCAGTGTCCGAGTCAGTTTATGCGGGGTTGACCCCGGACACTGAGTCAGATATACCCTTCGCCTTGCCGCGGTAATACCTTTAATAACGACAATTCCAGATGTGCATTGGTTATTCGCGTTCTTTCTTTCTCATAGAAATGAATGCAATGCACATGCCTAACCCAATCTGGTCTAACAACGACTCTTATCCTTGGACGCAGACATCTGCGATTGCATGGCTGGAGAAATAAATAGCCACGAGTCTTTTTGTGGCCAGTATGAATGTGAACAACTGTTGCTATGTGTTGGTTTTGGGCTCATTTAAACAGGACGCCTACCTCTCGACCTCCTGCGACTTATCTGAGAGGGGTTCGTGGCCTTGAAAAGTGGTCTCGCCAATTGTAAAGGCCAGTCAATGGTTCAGCCGATATCCCCCAGTCATTCTTATGCTGCACCAAAAAAGACTCATTTCATCTTTCTCAGGGACCGAGAGTATGTATAACATCTAGTCGAGGCTGGTACTCGCTACCGCTCATTCATCCCCTTGAGAAGACGACTCTTCGCCAGAGGACTCTTCATCAGACGATATGACCCCATAAAACACACTCCCAAGATCATTCTTATCCGCAAACTCCGTCCAGTTCACAAACCCTCCCAGATCATATTCCGACGGCGTATATCCACTCTTCAGAACCGCCGAAGCCAGCACAGCCGCCCAATTCCAGTTATTCTCCCGCACCGTCTGGCGCATTGTGTCCCTCGCTACATCTCGGACCCGGTCCTCCCAAAACTTGACGGTGATGCGTGCGTCGCGGGGCATCGAGAAGAAGACGTCGCTGGGGTTTTCGTCGGTCTCGGAGGCTTTGGTGAAGAAGTATCGGAAGGATGGGCCGTGCCATGCGATGAAGCAGGCGGCGTAGAGCGGCGGGCACTTCTGGGCTTCGCAGTCGTGGGTTGCTTGTTTTGAGGCTGGGATCTGTCAGTTGATGAAACTACTAGCAAGAGGCTCGACTTACTGCAGAGGAAGCCGATGTGTATGTCTAAAGCTTTATCAGGCCGAAGGTTGAAGACGGTGCGAGGTCTTCCATAATTGCCAAGATCTCCACTAGTGTATTGTTCATGGTACTTTTCGAAGAACTGGACATCGTTGCGCTGGTCAAGGATATGAACGCTCTTGTTGTACTCCACCAATATCAGTTCAATAGCCTCCTTGTTTGGCTCGATGACAGTAGCGTGGAAGGCTTCAAATGACTGGGCCGAGTCTGACGCTTCGGTGAGTCGGATGATGGGAATGTTGGAGTCGTCAATCTCATCAGGGTTGGTGCGCCATCTGGTGAAAGCTCCATTTTCAGCTTCCTCTTGCTTCTTGAGTTCTCTGCTGTTGCATTTCAGAAAAGGTCGATGACTGCGACGGAAGACACCGGGACGGAAGGACAGCATCTTGCCTCCTCGGGGCGGACCGGTGTATCGCGCAGCCTTGGTTCCTGGGTCTAGTGGTCGCGAGAGCACTTCTTCGTTAATATCATCGTCGGCATCTTGGTGAATGATGGTAGGGTTGGTGTCGTTTTCGTCTTCAGCCTTGACGCCAACCACGTCTTGGGCGGGAACGTCGGACATGCTGGAGGACTTTGACCAGGATGGATCAACACAGACAACCGAGAGATGCTTTTGTGGTCAAGATCTCTATACGATCCATCAATGAAGCAAGGAAACCTGGGGATTGATGGGAGTGGCAGCGCTTGTATAGGCTGGAAGGCAGAGACTTTTGCGTGCAATGCAAATAAAACCGGTTGCTCGTGCGACCGACGCTGTGTAACAAAGCTACAGCGCGTCATGTTTGAGGCATCAAGAGCGACAAATACACCTGTTTATACTTTATGGTAAAGTTTGATGAGACTCTTGTGGTGAAGCATCTTCTCTCAAATACACACCATTTGTATCGTATTTGGCTCATTGGGTAGTTCAGTTGCTGAATTAGAGTTCAAGGCAGGGAAGTGTACTTGGGCTTGGGGCTTCAGCGGTCTCGGCCCCACTTGATCTAGAGCATCGCCCACTGAATTGTCCAGAGCTTTCATCTGACTCTGAACGACTGACCTGGTACACTGATTTGGGATCGCTTGAACGGTGTGCCAAGGCAAACAATAACTGCAAAAGAGCTTCAAAACAAAAAGATGATTATTCCAATCTAGACTCGGTTGCTTATGAATTTTTCAATCAAAGCCCATCAACAAGCAAACCTCCACTCTAGAGCTGCAGATTGCCCTGCATCGCTCAATTGCGAGATTGACGACAAAACTAATACATGTTTTCAAAAACTCTACCTCACCACTAAGAAAACACTTTGCGCTCGCGAGGGGAACCGTCTTGTTGCAGAAGTGGTCATCATGCATATCCTGACGGCGGTCATTCAGTCGGCTGAAACCTGGTCGCATACAGTCAGTTGACTTGTTCGTTCTTCTCTTGGTACAGAGTCAGAGGATACGACTTACTCCGCTCAGATCGTACTATCGCATAAGCGGCTTGTTCCAAGAAGATTGAAACTGCATATGAGAACTTTCGACACGGGTCGAGAGGTCTTTCTTGGAACCTCCAACTTGACGGCCACGAAATACCGAGAAGATGCTTACGACACTCATGTTCCCTCGGCCAGCCTCCCAAGTCTGCCATCGCCTCAAAGCACTGTCACGATATGTAACAAGCTGAATCACCCAGACTGACAAGTCACCAGACCTCACTATGCCTAATCGAGCTCACTGTCGAGATGATGTCTCTCCACACATCTATCAATGAAACATATGCGCTGTTACCCATACACATGCGACTGATTCCACTCTGCGCTGTACTTACCCCAGAACAGGCCAAAGACCTAGCTTGGATGACATTAAGTTCATGAGTTCAATGGCGAGGTGGAACCAGTCGACGCATGCCCATGTAGAAGCGAACTGAGCTGTCCACTGACCTTGACTATGATGAAGTAAGGCGACAAACACGAATCTAGACCCGCAAGTCCAGTGGCTAGGTCCTAAATCCGCACCAGGGAGGACTCTATGGCGCCTGGAGCCGCACGTGTACAGTAACGACGTTCTAGCGCCAGAGTATCCTCATGCTTGACACGGGTTGTTCGAGAAAACTTGTCTCAACGATAAGTCGTTCAGTGGCGACTGTACACTCAGCAACGGCTTCTTTGTTCTTTCATCATGATGAGGTCGAGTCTGAGTTCGCTGCTTGTCTGCATGAACAGCCATATGTCCATTGCGAGTGAATCCGAACACTCGATCCCTTTGTCGAAACAGTAAACCAGACGCAGTGCCTGTTCTACTCAAGTGTTTATCATAAATACCTTGCTCATGTCCCCTCATTTTATCCTACCTTTATCAACAGCATTCTGCAAAGGATACTACTTGGTACTTGCAAACTCAGATAACCGGCAAAACGCACCATCAATAACTCACTGGCCTACATCAGCACAAGTATCGACATCATGTCTCAATTTCATCAAGCAGTTGCCATGCTCTGCAATTTATACACTACTGTATTTATCGCAACAGAACTCATCGACAGGGTCCCTCACCGTCCCTCTCTGCTCCTCATTCCCTTCATATCTTCTGAAGTTCTTCGTGAACTTCACTTTTTCAGGGTCTATGTTACTCATCTTCTACCAAAACGTCCCGTACCACTTATCATTCCTCTTACATCTATCCTGATTCTTACCCTTTCACTCATACTCTGTCTCGGTTTTCCAGATCGGGAGCCTCAACAAACAGAGTCGCAAACAGCACATCCCGCTGCTCCATCGATGGATAGCCAAGACCGTGAGGAGAACGAAGATCACTCCCGAGATCTCAGCAACGTTAAGATGTCATCTGATATCTCCTTGGAGAACTCCACAGGCAACTATCTCAGGAAGCTTCCTAGTCATAACTCACTTGCTTACACCCTATTCAAGGTTCTTGAACGTCTGTGCAACTACCGGATGGCAGTTGTTATCCAGTGTATCTCTATGGTCTCTGAAATCCTCCCTCAAGATATCTACTTACAGGGCCGCATGTACCAGAACACGTATGATACCTATTTTCTTGTGAGCAGAAGTGGTTCTGTTCAATATGTTTTGGGTGGGATCTGCGAAGTCTGCTCTTATTGGCTGGAATTGATCTTTGTGTCTTATGCGATCCGCTGGTTCGTGTTGCCATTGCTATATTTCTTGGTGGCTGTTATGTATACGGCCTCTACTGACGGTACAGTTTATGACCGTGCGATAGCATTCGCACATTGGGCAGAACAGGGGACTGAATGGTCCACTGCAACTGTCTTCTTTGGATGGCTTAAGGATTGGATGGCGAGACGCAACACTTCAAGCAAGTGAAATAAAGGTCAGTGTACGATAGAAATGCCGCAAAGTCAGCAATAGTTTAGATGTATTTGTAGAGTACTTTAGCAATTACCATTCAGTTTATATTGAGTCGTTTATGTATATCATTAACCTCTTAGTGTCTACATTATTGTTTATCTCAGTTTCTCTTGTCTCGAGTGTAACTCCTTATATATAGTGAAGTCGCTCACGATCACTTGTCAGCTTTCTCACGAAAAGAGGGCTCTATAAGACAGAGCTGATCAGAACAGGAAGTATGTGATAAGGCGTCGTGGAGCAAATGATATAGATCCCTACCTAGGATCCTGTGACGGTAGTGGCCGGGGCTATGAGTTCGCGAAGCATGCCAGCTCACGTTCGGAGTATCTAGAACAAGGGCTGTGCCCTTGCAAGTCTTCTGCACATCTACACACACTTAACCTATTGTGTTCTAAGAACGTTGGGCAACAGGCATCTAGTCATGTTTCGATAGCAATGCCACCCACCGTCTTAACGTCTGCTTCCACTTATTGGTCATAAGGAATAAGATCATTACCGGTACAACACTCATCAAGTCAACACCTGGAGTCACTGGAGGGTTCACCTTTGTGAACAAGTATAGGCTCGAGGATGACGACCCATAACGCGTGAATTGTTTATTTAATATTTCTATCGTTGGGACTATGAGATACCAGACCGGCACCAGGACCCCAAGATGGACTGCGATCTAGGAGATGCCGCAGATGCCAACAGCCCGCCAAGAGACAATGGTTCTGCCACCAACTCTGAGTTTCTTCTCCATGTCAAAGTGTTTGCACTTGCGGAAAAGGATGCTATTCAGAGAGTAATTGAGATATCTAGGGAAGAGTATAGCGAGTAGTTTTAGTTAGTTAATTACTTCATTATGTTTTTATAGGGATTTCTATTTTCAAGGTAGGCATTTTTGATCAATTCACTTACTTACTACATCAAGTCTACTTTGTTATTATAGGAGGATTAAAACCCCAGATCTATAAGGACACAATGAGAGCCACACATTACGTGGCGTGCTATTGGTATCTCAATATTACTCTATTAAAGACACATTGACTTAAACATTACATTATTTAGTATCTAGATAGTTGTCGAAAGAGTTAGACTATTACATTATTATGGGCTTGGCGACCAGCCCAGTTGTTTAGATGAAGTCCTACTAGACGATGTAACTCAGTACTTCCATCATGTCGAATCCCATACTCGTCAGCATCCCTCAGAATGTCATCGATATAATCACCCGCCGCAGAGAGGTGCAGGATGTGGGCGATAGCACAATGAATTGCCAGCAGTCGTGGCGAAGGAGGATCGATGTTCCTCTCTTCAGCGAGAAAAAGCGTCCGAGTAACAGGAACATCATACGTGAACCCTTGGGGGAGAAAGGTTTCAATATGGTACCTGTGTGGAACTGTACCCTCAGGCTTGAAAAAGATATTGAAATCACCAAAGTATGTGTGCAGATGCTGAGTCAGCGTCAAAGCGTTTCCAGGACGATCAATCTCAGTTCCCTCGATCAGATAAGCGGCTCCATCGTCGAACATATTAAGTATCGCCAGCGCTGCTTCTTTCGAGGCGTTCTGGGATAGATAGATATATTAGCGGTTGTGATCAAAAAGGGTTCTGCAGTCTCTCACCAGTTCTCCGCGAGAGTCAAGTTGCGTTAATGAGTGTGGCAAGATGTGTGCCACCTCGAGGGGTTCAAACCGTTGCCCTGCTAGAGGCTGCCCATCTTGGTCGCATGCCTCACCTTGGCCACGCCTTTGCAAACCGAATCGTTTCAAGGCCTCCGCCTGGTCAAATTTATGAGATATAACACACCGATAACGATCTCGTATTAGACAGGCTCCTCTTAGATTGGCGATTCGCTCTGGAGTCCCTGCGAAGACATGTCCTTGGCGTTGCGCACTCGCAACGGCTGAATGAGATGCTGGTGAAGGCTGGGGTGTTTTTTTGGTTGATGCTTTGAGTGGTAGAAAGAAATTATCAAAGAGATAATCGGCAAAGTTGTCGAGGGAAGCTCGGAGTTCTTCTTGACGGGTTGGGTCCTCAAAGTTGATGTCTTCATCTGCGGCTATCGACAGTCCTGCAAATGCAAAGAAAGCAGCTAGTAATCTATCTTTAGACTTTTCGCTTATCGAGTGCTTATATGTTAGGCTGACCAGTTTGAGGCGGTCGTACTTGTCGCGATCTGGTCTAATGCCTTGGCTTTCAAAGTGATTGATGATTTGGTCAAACCGGCGCTTAGCAGAAGCCCGGTGAGCTGGATCTAGAGGAGGCTGCGATGAAAGGTCCAAGATTCCTTCAAGGGAAGACTGGTGGCGATGGAGCGCTGATGCAGGTGCAGGTGGCGCCATTTTGTTGTTGATGCTTAAAGTTGTGAAGTTGACGACGTGAAATGTTGGTCGAGGTAGAATGCAACTGACTTGGGCGGGCGGTGAACATGATAAGATAAGAAATTGGCAGAATTTTATGGTTAGCTATAGGGTAGCGACAACCGCTACGTTCAATGCACACATCAAAGCCTCTTACTTTCTTTGTGAAAACAGTGAAATAATGCTTACTGATATTAAACAGTATCGAAAGACCTCAATGGCCAGCTATATATCGCATTTCACTACTATTTGGCTTGTATGCCTCTCGGGCGGTTTTAGCTAGGAAATGTGATTCTTATTGTTGCTGAGCTGTTGCCTCAAACTTTGATACGATAGAGCTTTGAAAAAACTACATGTTCTCACGTTATGCCTGGGCTGTTAAACTGTAGAACTCTATGCTGCGGACCGATTCCTCCCTCCTTTATAATGTTTAAGAATAAGAGGCAGTAACTGAGTGCTTCTGGACCTTTTTTCCTAAGTCATCCTCAGTACTGCGTATAAGTATTTAATTGTTTTTTTACCATTTTGAATAAGAGGACACACTAACTCCCCCACTCGGTTGGTAGGCTATTGACTGATGCGATAGGTTCCATTGCTGATACGTCGGGATCGTATACGGGAGGCGTCACGTTGTTGTGCTTAAACATTGGCCGCCGTTGGTATTATCTCATTGTCTACAGAAGTTAAATCTTGCCATACTTGAGAGGTCGGATTCGTAGGACAGGGAGTTCAAGCGCTAGGAACTCAATATTAGGCAGCAGATTTGCGATGGCTGTAATGAGAGACAACCCCCCGACAGCTGATCCTGTCCTCGGAAGGGAATCACTGGAGGGCTCACATCTCGTGGACCGAAATCATGAGTGTAGGCTTCATGAGCTGTGTCTAGACATCTGATTGCTACTGCGGTCAAAAGGGAGTCTGGGAAAGATCTAAACCAGGGAACCATGGAAAGGAACGGGGATCTTGAGGCTGTTTGTTTGCAACAGGCGATGATGGATAATTCCTGATCCAAAGCACCAGGGTAGAGTCTATAGAAAGTAGTTTAAGAATAGAAGAGCATTTGTGTGCGGTCTGGAGAGTTTTTGGCGCTTGCGAGGCTGTGTTGATGCATTGGAGTAGTATTTCCTCTTTCAGTCGCTGGAGCCTTCGCTATCAGTCACTTGCAAGCCGTTGTGCGGATGCGAAACAGGATATCCGCGAGGCGGCATTCCGTGACTCGGATCTCCGCAAACTCTTATGATACTGTTGTACACCTTGATGTGTTTATCGATAGAGTTGAAGGCGATTGGAGCTAGCCAGCGAGGTTGAATTGAGCACTGAGAAGCGTGATATCTGTCATCTGTAGGTAATACTGGTGTTGAACGATTATCACTACCAACTGCGCCTGGCATTCGGCAGCCAAGCGGGCCAATATACGTGTTCAGTATGAGATCAATACTGGCATCTATCTTCTCCGCTGAACTTGCTATATCCGCTTTCTCTGTATTTGTCACCCAATTACGGTACACTGGAAGGTCACCCAGGTGTTATTACTTCCTCGCTGCACCGCCTTCCCTTGAACTACATTGCCTCCGCTGGCCTCAGTACAGTATCTTTAATATTTTACTTACACTCTTCTTTAATATGTCTGTAACTGGCTTTAAATCGGATATACAGTGCAGGTAAGGATACAGCAATAGTCCCTTAT
>NW_023501738.1:0-10920 GCF_013396195.1 Fusarium tjaetaba | reverse complement strand
ATTAATTACTTATATTTAAGTAATACTTTTACTAACTATTAGTAAGTTAAGGGATATAAATATAAAACTTCCCCTCTTTTTAAAACCAAGGACAAAGAGAATATATATAATTAATTCTACCTAATACTATACTTTCTATTAATATAATTTCTTACTTTAGAATTTCTTTCCTCTTTTCCTATATCTTAAGGTAGCCACGATTCTACTCATCGTCAGTATAACAGTAATAGCACTCATCCTCTGGCATGTGGATCTCGTCACAACAATATTGTCCTTGGGTATAGCCGCTGTTACAGGTGCAATGCCTGGCGCCACTCAGTCCCAGCCCAGAAAAGTAAACATGGCATGTCGCGCGCACTGAATCATACATGGCTATGTCCTCATCCGTCCATTCCCTCGATTGTCGTAACAATACTGCTGTGGCTTGATGTCCTTCTCGCTCTGCGAAATGAATAGCTCGAATAAACTGAAATATCCCAGGTCCTTTGGTAATTGCCCCGTGTTGGAGTAATAGTTCAACTATGTCAAGGCGGCCGCGCTCAGCAGCCCCTTCCAATGCCGTTCTGCCACGTCCTCGACTACCCCTGGCATTGATCCGCGCACCAGCATCCAGCAGCTGCTTCACTAATCCAATGTGTCCTTTGATGACGGCACTTTGCAAAGCTGTAACGCCAGTAATAAAAGATGGCGCTGCATTAACTTTTGCTCCAGACCGCAGAAGGACCTCGACGATTGTTAAGTGACCAAGTTCAGTAGCAGATTGGAGAGGCGAGCGGCCCATGTGATGGAGTCCTTCATTCTGGTTGATATCGGCTCCAGATTCGATAAGCCAGGCGACTGCTTCCTTCATTTCATGATATATCGCATATCCCAGCAAGGGCGAAAGTGTCAATAGCGGTAGTTGAAGACTCCTTACGTGAAGGTTGTAATCCATCAGCGCCTCCAAGCAATTCAAGGTATTCATGCTAAAAGCCCTAGCCCAAGTAATATCGTCAGGCTGATAACCGTGACTTAACAGTTCCAAGACCCCGGTTGTTCCTCGGTAGGATGCGGCTAAAGCCAATGGACTGCCCTCAAAAAGTCTACGACGAATACGGCCACCAAACTCATCATCATCGTTTGACTGTCTGTGCCAGAAAATGTGTGATGGAATGATGTTAAGGCCATTATCGTTGAAAAAATCAAAAGAATAGCTCGAGGAAAAGACAGGAAGCAGTGCGGTCTCTGGTTTTTGAAGCCGCATGACAAGCTTTCGTACCAAAGGCAGATTACATAGCATCGCGGCTAAACCAACTGCGGTTCCCTCCAAAATATCGCGAGGGGCTTGAAGAGATCTGTTCTTCAAAAGAAAGTCAATGACCCAGTCATTCTCAACCAGCACAGCAGAGCATAAGCTTGATGGGCTGTAGTATGTTGGCAATTCTGAGAATGCGCTTTTGAGCCGGGGATCATCTTGCGCGATGATCGCAGCGTCGATATCAAGCGCAATGTCCTTGCGAGGGTCGAAAATGCTCGCCCAATGTTTCAAAAGGAGGGTTCTGAGACGCGGGTCACATCCGCCACGCTCTCCTCGAATGTTGCATACATGCCCAGGTACGAGGGCTTCAAACACTTCAGATGTCGGTGTGTGCAGTTCAGCGCCCCTTTCTAGAAGCAGCTGGACACAGTTTGTGTTTTTACTCCGCAGAGCTAACGCAAGCGCGCTGTCTCCGTTCAAATCTTGTTCGTTTGGGTCGCCCCCGGCGTCCAGAGCAGCAGAAAGTATGTCGTCACATCCTGTACTCGACAATTGGAGAATTGCTTTTGGAGGGAACAAAGCTCCCAATCTAAGAAGGAGTTTGATCGCATCATTCCAATCACATCTGACTGGCGTATCACGGAGAAATAACTCCAAAACAGTCAGGGGCTTTTGTTCATCGTATAAGTGAAAATTCCAATGGGTAACTCTATTTGGCACTAAGAACCGACATGCATCTATATCAGCCCGTTTCGCCGTAAGATTGACGACAAGCCCATTCGCCAGAAGGTACTGTAATATGTCGAGCTGGTGTGTGAATATTGGAATAAGAAGAAGAGTGGCGCTGGATTGACGATAGAGCTGGAAGAGCAACTGATAAGCCTCTTGATGACCCTGTTTTATAGCAACTTCCAAAGGCGTTACGCCGCGTGCATTACTCCTGAAACCGATAGGGTTGATTTCATGAAGAAAAGATATAACATCAGCGTTCCCGGCACATGCTGCTGAAATAAAAACGTCAGACGTGATAAACGACGCCGCTTTGATGGCCTGATTTTGGTTTTGGAGAAGGTCAAACACTCGACGTGTGGCGTGAATGCTGACTGCAGCAGCGGTGCTCAAAGCTGTTTCCTCTTTGACGGTGTTGGACCTTGCATGTGTGGGGATGTCTGTCAGCGTTTCGATTGGTAGCGAGACATCTGCCCCAATTTCTAGGGCCTGTTCGAAAAGGCGCTCATCTTGTAGTAGAATAGCCGCGTGGAGGGTTTCTGTTGTTGTCAAGAGCTGATAGTGGCTTAACAAGAGCCTGATGATATGTGTTCCTTCACTATCACAAATCCGATCAGGCAGTACCAAGCTCATAATCGACCGAGGGTTAGAAGTCCCCTGATTCCTACCAACAACAGCACCGGCCTTCAGGAGCGGTTCAATTATGTCTACCTGTCTAGACAAAATCGCAATATCCAATGCCTTTTCGGTTAAGGTCGGAAACTCGATGTTAGGGTCTTGGTCTAACGAAAGCAGCCATTTGACCAGAGTCTTAGGATTCTCCATATCCACCATCCTCTTTTCATGGCAGATGAACATGATCAGGTTTCGGAAGAGGTTATCCATAAATGCTCTGATGGTCAGATCTTGTTGTCGGGCTCTCCTTAGACTGTCTGGGGCACTCAAGAGACCAGTCCTGGAGATGAGAGTATAAAGATTTTCAAAATCATCAGCCTCCCACGTTGAGACCATGTTATTCGAGACTTTATAGAAAATGAGCTTCAGGCACTCGGGTATCATGACATTTGCGGTGCCCGTCGCGATGATTTGAGCAGTCTGTAGGTGTTCACCAGGGAAGTATTCCGGCATTCCCATAACAAGGTTCATAGCGAACCTGGGGACTAGGTAGCTCGCCTGATTTTGATCCAGTTTCTGTCCAGCCAGCAATATCTTCGATATAAGAAGATGAAGTAGTGGCGCTCTTTGCTCACCCGTCGTTCGGTGTAGGTGAGTATAGCTTAACCCTTGTCAAAATATAATTAGATAAGGCCGTCGTTCCTTTAGTGACTAAACTTACATTCTTGCAACTTGGATCGGAACTTGAACCACGGCAGCGTCTCTGGCCACTCAAACTCGTTTAGGTAAGCTTGGGGCGTACAGACAATAAGCTGATCTGACGATGCAATCGGCTGAATATGGCTTTCTGCGAAATGTCAATTTCGGAATTCTAACTTGGGAATTCAATTTGTTGTGGACTTACCAGCGAGGTTTTGGGCGCGGATACTTGTATTGAAGTGGTGATTTATTTGTTTGTCGATGGTGGCTTGCTTTACTCGCTTACCGCATAAAAGAACATCGCTTTCTTTACCTTCCCGCTTCCTTTTGTTGATCGTTTGGTCGATATACTTCCATGACTTGCGGTTAATATATTTGAATATATTCCACTTTTTCAGTCGGTACTCCAGTTGGGATTCCCTGAGCACTAGTTAGCACAAGTAATATAAGAGGGCATTGAAATACAACGTGACAGCGAAATTCTCAAAGATACCCAGCCAGTAGACGAGATCGTTGAGAGACATATCCGAGAGGTATAAGTTTCGAATTAATGTGTAGTTCCGCAGCCATTCTGCTTCTATGGCATCCTTTTTCCGTACTTGGTCCATGACGAAGTTGTTGGTCAGAAGGATAGAAGGTAGGGATGTGAAGGTTGGAAGTGATTATTGACAAGTAGGTGAGAGTGCAGAGCTGAGATGGAGGTAATACTGAGGGGCGATTGCTGATCTAAATAGTCAGGCTCAAGAGCCTCATGTTTCGTCACCAGGGAAATTGTCGGTCACCAAATGCTCAGCTCGCTCATCCATGCGGCTGAATACCCAGGGTCCGAAACACGTATACAGCAAGCCACTTCCCTCTACGAGCGCCCTCAGCCAATAATCCAGAATCTGAAATTCACAAATGTGGAGACACGGCTCATCTTAGCCAATAAGCCAAAATCTGAATGCATATGCAGGTCTCGCTAATATTTTACTTGACCAATGGTCCAGAATCTGAAAAGCACAAAATTGGAGACATGGCCTACCTTAACCAATGAGCCAGAATCTGAAAAGGCCGAAATAGTACAAGCGTTTTTTTTGGCCAGCAGGCCAGAATCCAAAATGTGCCCGGCTCACCAGTGTCTTTTCCAGCTTCTGGCATATCGGAACTGGACTCGGGTAATCATCTTTTGAACTTTTACAGATACTCCTTTTTTATATATAAGTTAATAAGTCTCTCCTCAATCATTGAGTCTATCTTCCTCAATACGTTTTTAAGTCCTTATACATCGACTTCTCCAGTCCCCTGTATTAGCAGAATCTCTCTACATGTCGAGCATTCACTAACAGACGATCCCATTCTCACGTGACTATGAACGTGGAATCAATCATCGCCCTCACTACATTGCTTATCGCTCTTCCTCCTACTATATATGTTCTATATAGATGGTACAAGCAGGAAAAGGAAGACCCTCCACGTAAGAATCATGCCTGGTGTAGTTGACCAGGCCCTGGAGCTAAATCAAAAACACAGCGTCCATCTCTTCCCGTGCCCGCGGACTCCCGACAAGTGCAAGGCGTCGTTCACTGCTCTTCTGCACTCGTGTAGATACAATCATGGTCACGCATATGCAAATGGAAGAGGGGATTATATACGATCAAAACAAGCCTTTTAGACTTTTGAATTAGGTTGAATCTTTTTGGGGGGAGGCTCTCCAAGCGTTGTTGGAGTGAGATATAGCCAAACCACGGATGCAGTCTTGCATAGAGGTTATTAACAAATCCTTACAGTTTCTCGTCTCTGTTTCCGTGGGCTTCGTCAGGGCGATGGAGTTTCTCAGATGGTGATTTGAAAATTAGTAGGACGATACAGGGCCAGTGGTGGTAGGTTATATGCTGTCAAGTGATGTGGTTGCAAAGAAACAACTGGCGAGTGGTAGTCGAGGACATACGAAAGAGCTCTGCGCTTCTAGCTGCTACACTATTTCCTGAAGTTCAGAGTGTAGATTATTGCAGTTATTGCAAGGCTTAACTGGCTTACATAGAAGGCCACGAAGCTATGAGAGTCCACTAATTCCGGCTGGTAGCGGCTCTCTTGGAAATCCCCGAAGTTCCGATGGCCGGAATGCCGAAGCACTGAAGTCAATGACCAGGGTTAGAAACAGCGTACAAAAGTCAGATGGCAAATGTTTCATGGTTTCGTGACGCTACAGCGGCCAAGCTCTGTGTGGTAGTACAACGTGTCACCCAAATGTCTCAGTCACAAAGAGGACAACTAGCTCACGATCTAGACAATGTTACTGTGACGGGGAGCTGGGAGGAGAATCGTGTATCTCTATGTAGAACTTCAGGATATCGAAACAGGAAGTGGCTCGTCAATATTGAAACAAATAAGCCTCATGTTAACGAGGCTTCTGCACCGACTGTTGACATTAACGGCTGACCTGGGCCCGGGGACTGGACTACATGTGCAGTACGGACATCACTAGCAGGGTAGCAGAGTATCAACAGAAACATCCAGGAGCGTTCCAATAGCCAGATTCAGTCAGCATAAACGTAAATAGTAATGGTTCCCGGGACAAGATAGAATAGGAAGGGAGATAAGTAAGACAGCAAAGGAGGATCTCAAGTAAATAACAAAGGCAAGAGTAACAGTAAACAGACCCGAAATTAATCTACTTTACAAAACTCTACAAGATATTACAGACAGATTTCAATTAAAAGTGAGTATTAATATAATGTATTCTAGCTTTCAGGGTTCCAAGAATACACTATTACCATCACCAACAATAGATAACATTCAGAACTACAACAGCAACCTTCACGTTCCATTACTACACGCCTCCTCCTCTCTCATAAGGTCATAATATCATCACTTTTCATTATCTACATCACGTTTTAAGCCCACTCAGGAGCGCCACTCCTCCCACTCACCTTCCAGAGCATAGTAAACATCTCGTGAATCGGATTCTTGACCAGGCAAAAAGCACAGGCAAATCTCATGCGTTTGGAACAATTCTGGCCTCCGTTTTCTTGGCTGAGAGGGTGCTCCGATTGACTGTTTCCCGACGGCCGGAACTCCACCCTACCGCTTCAGCTTCCCGGTGATGCGGTTGTAGTTGGCCATGAAATCGGCTTTCCACTACAGTGGGATTTTATTCAGCGGTTTTCAAGACCACGGAATTTACCAAGTCGGGCGTCTTTACCAGATTTCCGAGACTCTCTCCTGGTTTTCTATAAACTGGTCTAGGTCAATCACAATTCTCTGGAATACAAATTGAAGTATACAGAAGGATAGTTGGCTTCTGTCGATGTCAATAATGCGATGCTTGGGGTTCCCTGTTAAGGGGATGCAAAGAGACCTATGACTGGATTTCTTTTCTGGCACACAGGAAGCAGAGATAATACAGGTATTCATTACATATGTCAGCAGTAGTGGAAGCTTGATGCACCCAAGGATAACATCGAGAGTCATGTCTCGGAAATGCATCATCGCGCCTTTCCGTTACGGTGGAACCCAGCTATCCTCCAAACATTGGCCAACAGGCTCAACATCCTCATGTCATGTCTGCTAAACGATCAGTTAACTCATACTCTATTCTCAGTCCACCCCTTGACCTAAAGTCTTCTGCACTTGCTTGTTTCTTTTAAAGCCTTTGCTTCTTAACTGCTGGAAACCTCTCTTAGTTACGGATACTTGATGTCTATCAAGAACCCCTTGACCATCTCCAGCTTTCTCTTCACAGGCAAACCAATCTAGCCAGGGTTATTACGCCATCTCACGCTCTCGCGTCACTCAGTCTCAGAAGTCCAGTCTTCTTGGCCGTCACTAAAGTCGACATGCTTCCAATCCTTGCAGAGCTGATCTCAGAAGTAACACTGCACAAGGTCAATGATGAAGGGCTGATGGGACTGCATGTCAACTACAGCGTTGCGTGGGCAGCTGTTTTTGAGCAGGATATCGCGGCAGTTGATCTTGTAGGCTCATTGAACAGCACGCTGGACGATCAAGATCCATTCATGCGGTGAGGTGGGCGAGGAGGGTCTTTCGGGCAAATCATGAGACCCAAACTGGGAACGAAGTGGAGAATAATACCATTGAAACTGTAGTACTTGCTGATGTTACTGCTGGCGCTTGTAGATTAGAACCGAACCTCTAGAGGCATATATATGGGGAATTAAGACCCCCTAGAGATCAACGAGACGCATGTGGGCCTCAACCTCAGTCTCAAAGGGCAATTGGGGCTATCGCCACAACGCTGCCTCAAGAATTATATCTCCCCTAGGCTCCTGTCTCCAATTAGCCGCTGAGTTGGAGGGTAGCTCCGAGCAGTGATCCTCTTCAATGTCGTCGATGAAAGAACGCATATGTTACTATCAATGAAGGAACGAAAGGCGGCCTCGTTCTAAACATGGTAGGGAAGATGTTGACCTTGCTTGCTTCTGCAAAGCCAAACCGTCGGATTGCTGTGTTCGGCACGAACACATGGATTTGGGCGCTGAGTGTTTCTAGTTTGACGAGCATTACTAAGGACACGGTGGCGGTTATGCTTTCGTGATTGGGCGGCGCCAGTTTCAGTAGATGAGAGAGCAGTATGATGGCCTTCTATTATAGTCAAGTTTTGAGTGTCGTCCTTGTGGTATTCGAGAACGAGGTCGATTGGCTCTATCGCTGCTTTCTTTGGCTGTGTTAGTTGGGGAGTGAGCCTCCGGAAAGAGATGAGCTTTTTGGCTCAGCAATAACGACGATTATGAGTTTGAGTATAAATAGAAGGAAAAGTTTGTTGATACCTGTATTGTGTTATTGTTAAGTGTTTAGAGTACGGTTGAAGGAAGCTTGGCTTGTGGTGGATAAGGGAAGCTGTAGTGCGGTGTAGCAAGGTTTACTGCGTAGGCTTATAATACTGTTCAGGTCTGGTATCGCTTGTTCTAACGCGACTCGCGAGAACGCCATGTCCGAGTTGAATGTCTACCAAATTCGAACCGAATGAGATGTTTGGCGCATGAGATGATGTTGCCCCGCGCCTTGTAGACTACTCCACAACCTTGGGCGAACCAGGCAGATTTACTTTCTCCACCAGGTGACCAGGCTATGCCAGGCAAAATCACAAAGGGTGGGTCCTCATCTCTGTCCCTGATCTTCTGATTCGCTAACGAAGGCGTCTCGGCATGGCGCAGTTCACTGCGGGCGGCTATAAACAAGGCGTAATTCCTGGTTGCCTGAGCATTACGAGTAGCTTTATTTACCACTCACTACCTCAAATAGTTTAAACATTAACTCAATCTTTTTCCGAAAAAGCCGCTTCTGTGACTAAGAGACCTATTATTTTCATAATGGGGCTCTGCAATGCTTGTACTCAGGGGCTGAGAAACGTTTACCAACAACGAGCGAGCCGTCCCAATCGCGGCTTCAACATTGTTCACATGCCTCACAATCAGGACACCTACCAGGCCTGCTGGATCTGCCAAAAATACTCCATTTGGCTTGAAGATCATTACCCAGAGACTCTCCATGCATGGAAATCGGCGCCGCTTTATAGCACATTCCGCTACAACTCAGCAACGATGACACCAACAGACGCAACGCCAGAAGAAAATTGGCGCTTAGTATCACTAGGTTTTACGGTACAGCCGCTAGGATTTTCGATTCAAGATGCTGCGCTAGAAGTGAGTGTCAGACTAATGAGTGATCAAGGTACGAGATAGCTGTTGATCGTGTGGCATCGACGCTAACCAGTTAGAATATCGATCCTATGCAACCGGAGGGGCAGAAGTCCCGAAACCTACTTCCCGCCCTCAGCTCGTTGGTACTTGGCTCACTCAATGTATGGAGACGCATTCGAGATGTGCGACTTTGCGAAACCGGGGAAGCTCGTGGTACCCGACACGTCTTCTACTCCTAGGTCCTGGACCCAGCGATGTACGGCTTATAATCTCGGCTTTGCACGACATGCAAGGGCCATACATGACTCTGAGCCACCGATGGGGTAGTTTTCCCTATACCAAGTTAACTTCAAGCACTCTGGAGAGCTTTAAACGTGGCATAGATGTCAATAACTTACCTGTCCCTTTCAAAGAGACGATACATATTGCTCGGATGGCAGGAATCAAGTATTTGTGGATCGACTCTTTATGCATTGAACAGGATGAGGATAAAAGAGACTGGAGAGTGGAGGCCCAGCTGATGGATAAGGTTTATTCGCATTCCTTCTTGAACGTGTCCGCAACCTTAGCCGACAACGACAGCCGATCTCTTTTCGACCAGTCAAGCCATCCGTTTGATCCCTTATCGCTTCCTTTGCCATACATGAAGAAGGCCAGGGTATTTAGAGTTGGCAGCCCTCGCACAAAACTAAAAATGCCTCAGCAGCGTTGGCGCAGAACCTGGATCGTTGATAACGAGCTCTGGGATGACGATATTGAAAATGCCCCATTACAGAGCAGGGGATGGGTATTCCAGGAACGGTTTCTATCTCCCAGGATCCTACACTTTGCTGAGAGACAAATCGCATGGGAGTGCAGTGAGATCAGCGCCCTTGAGATGTTTCTAAAGCGAGTGCCTCCAGGACTATTGAAAGCATCAAGAATGGACGTTATTGATAACCTCTTCTCAACGGAAGCCATAACGGATGACAACCTTATTGACTTCCGGCGAACATGGGACGATACTGTTCACAAATATACTAAGACGGTTCTCACATTCAGCAACGATAAGCTGATTGCTTTTGCTGGTATAGCCAAAGCAATTGAGGGTCTACGGAATGACACTTATTATGCCGGCCTTTGGAAGAGTGCGTTCATTTATCAACTCGCTTGGACTAGGACCAGGTATGATGCAGCCCAGCAACCGCTTGAGCTTTCATCAGGCCGAGCTCCTAGCTGGTCCTGGTTGTCGGTGGATGGCGAAATACTGCTTCCACAAGTCCAGAAGCCGCGCAAGCACTTTGCCAGTGTTGTGGAACTCCCTGACACGAATTGTACTGGAAGCTCAGCAATAACAGCCAGTGGATCCGTACTACTCCGAGGGGGTTTATTGCCTATTGACTCAATAGAGTGGGACGATGATAATTTGTCAGAATTCAACATCAACGGTCTCACATTGAAGGACGGCTGGACTTTTAATGGCACCCATCTAGATGTAGAGGGCACCAAGGACCAGATTCTTCAGCTGGAAAAGTCTGGGATTGCTCTCATTCCTCTATTTGCAACAGATGAACACATGCAGTGTATTGCTGTAACTGGTATCACTGTCCCGGGCAGCATGTCAGTGGTGTTTCGTCGCGTTGGCGCATGCCAAATTGAGTATCGAAAGCTCCATGTCTCTAATCAAGGCATCCAAGAAGGGTGGATAGAGGATCATTCAACACTCTTCGTCCCGGGTGAACCTAGTCATAACTTATTACACCCTGTTGCGCGTTCTGTTGTTAGACTGGCTGAGCTTACGATTACTTTAGATTCGAGACTTTTAAGGCTTATTTAGCTCTTGAATTATTAAGTATATTATAAGTTAACTATATAAAAGATAGTAATATTAAAAAGTTATAATACTAAATGCTAATTATTAGTAAAAATTATAAAAAAGAGTTAATAAAAAAATAGCTTATCTTTACTAGGTTTTAATATATTAAAGATTTAAAAGTAAAATATAAATCAGTATAATTT
>NW_023501737.1:375-2244 GCF_013396195.1 Fusarium tjaetaba | reverse complement strand
ATTAGTATATTACTAATTTTACTTTATCTACAGTTCTTAGATATAAAGGCAGTTAATTATATACCTAGGTATATATATTTAATTAATAGAGTTATTATTAACTTTAAGTTAATTTAACTTTTACTAATTAACTTGGTGCTAGAGGCAAGCATGCCGATCAGCGGACAAACCATGTCCTCGATGCTGTCTGCTATCGCGACCAGATGTCAGATGGCCAAAACAAACACTATCTGAGCCCGTGAAAGTCCTGAGCGCCAGGGACCAGACCAACTGAAAGGTGCTGGAGACGGAGGTTGCATGCGTACGGCCAACTTGACAGATACTATCGGCGGTAGTGCTAGGGACAGTAAGTGTGATCTTGTTCAACATTCTAGGAATGCTTTCATCAGTGTGACTGGGAAGACGCAAGGTCGAGTGTTGGCTAGACTCCGTCGAACAGGAGAGCGATCGAGCAATAGGGTCTTTGAAAGCATGAGAGATGTGTCTATTATATGATGGGCAGATCCTTGCAGACTGCCGTTGTAAAAACGCACGAGATCATCTATTATCTGGTTGATGGAAGTATGATGGATTAAGGCGTGGCTGGCGTGAAGAGATATGTATGTCTCGCCAACGGTGGTGCAGATAGACAAAACGTAGGGGGCCTTGGCTGTTCGTAGAGATGAGGTTGAGGATCCCAGGAAATCAGTAGAATCTGATCTCCGATAATACATCTCTGTTATGATAGGCTCAGCAGCAGGAGTTTCGGCCTTCAACAAGACCTGGGAGGCGTCCCTATCGGAACTCCGGCTCTCGAAAAAAACAGTCCGGAGCACAGGTGGTTACGCCCAATTCGCCGCCACGCGTTGTTGAGCTGTTGGAAATTGAAAGGCATGCCACGTGTAGGGCAAATCTTCGTGCTGCGTATACTACGTAAGCTTTGAGATCCTTTGATTGGCTGACAAGGATACCCTGCTGTAACAGCGAGCACGGGTAGACTAACCCAATCACTACTTTGTCCCAAGATCCAGTTTTGGCTTCGCACGCCGCAGCCAGGGACTTGAGGCCGGCGTCGTCAATTACGAAAAGCGGAGGCCAGCATCATCAGTTCCGTGGAAGGGAAAAATCCGTCTCCTGTAGTGAATTTTGGAGGAGATGTGAGAAGCTATGTTGATAGAGATCGCAGGGCGGCGCTGTACTCATGTAACAAGACTTTTAAGCGATCGCGATGGCCCATCCTTGCGCGGGAGCCTTTTTGGCCAAGTTGGGCGTCTTTGAACTGTAAATGAGGGCTGGGTTAAAGATGTCTATTATAGTTAGTATCAAGAACGCCCAGTTGACAAGACATCGTTGATGACCCCAGTCAGATCCTCTAGTCGACAACGCTCTCAGGGTA
This sequence comes from Fusarium tjaetaba, assembly GCF_013396195.1. NCBI lineage: Eukaryota > Fungi > Ascomycota > Sordariomycetes > Hypocreales > Nectriaceae > Fusarium > Fusarium tjaetaba. The sequence goes on along the minus strand of NW_023501737.1, from coordinate 869 downwards.
TACAAAGGCAACCTTCTTTGAGAAGGGCGATGAAGGTTTCCCTCACAGACAGGTACAATGTGCTGGGGGCAAACTGTAATGTCCGGGTGGGAGGTTCGACTTCGTAGGGCTTCACAAAGTGTTTAGCTACGGTCGATAAAGACTGCTGTTTCATTAATATGTCTTTGGGTTGGCCAGTTGCCCCGGGGGTGAAGATAGAGTATAGCAGATTGCTTCCGTGGACCGCGGGTGGAAGGGCATCAAGTTGAGGGCCGATGGAATCCAAGGTCTGCTGATCTACAACGACAGCCCTTGAGAACATACTCTGTGTGGGCTAGAAGTGTTATTTGCAGTTGAGACTTGTGACTGCGAGCTTATTCTGGCAGAGAGAACCTAGAAAGCATACTCTGAAAACGCTCTTTGTACTTTGTCTCCGTTGGCTTAATATGTATTGCTAAGACATCATAAGCCTTAAGTATCAATCAGTACTTTGTCCCCGTGTGCAAGATACAAGC
>NW_023501737.1:0-350 GCF_013396195.1 Fusarium tjaetaba | reverse complement strand
TAGCTACCCAGGTCAACATGTCAAAGTACGTCATAATAAAGTCATCAGGCTTAAGTATAACCTTGCCAGGAGAAGGCAGATAGTAGGCAAAGGCATTACAGCCTCTCTAAGCTTACAGTAAGTAAAATTAGGGTCTTAGGCATAAGTATCTTAATAGTCTAGACTTACCTAAACCTACTACTTAATAAGAGTATATATATATTCTATAAGAAGATTTGCTATAATAGTTATATTTTAAGTATTTAACTCGCTATAGGTTTTAAGGCTAATAGGGTTAGTGTCTACTATAGGTTAATTAATATATTTAGTAATACTAGCCTATATATATAGTATAGCTTAAATTATATAGG
>NW_023501736.1:0-3741 GCF_013396195.1 Fusarium tjaetaba | reverse complement strand
TGAGGTTAAGGTCAGACTTTTCCAGCAAGAAGAACGGCAAGGAATGTCTGAGAGTGCCTTTTTCGCACTACGATAAGTTCAGCAATAATTTTGCCGCGAACACTTTATTTATTCACAATACCTCACTTTACCAGGTTGCCAGGCCAAGTTGGAACAACCTCATCTTTAGTGACTTCAAATCTCGTGGGTTTGCTACTTTTCTCGCTTAATATTATCACGGAAGAAGCGACACAAAGCCGCTCACTAGCCATTTGGCTAGCCTCAAATGATGTTCAAATTGATCATTGTTACGCCAATCTGTGGTTTGTTACGTGCGCGCAGGGACGAGAGGTGAAGTGGCTGCATCGTCAACAGACACTAACAACAGCGTTTATTCTGAGAGACCATTAAAGGTTGGAGGCTTCAAACTCTATGCCCAGGGCACGATTTTATCATTTCTATAGTTATCAAGTTCAATCCTGAGGTCTATTGATAGCACTGAGCTTTTGTATGGCTATTCTCGTCGCGCTTCTACTGTATGAATTAAGAACACTACTATGATGAGAGCTACAAGGCCGCCCAGCAGGTGCTGTTGTATAGCGTGTTCTATTCTATTCTTTTCTCCGAAATCTGGCGCGATTCAACGACGGACTGGAAGTCTACACGTTCAGTAAGCGAGGTGTTGGTTAGAGCCTGAGTACTAACAACCAGACGCTCCACCGTGGTCATCAGGTGCAGCAAATGGCCCCTGTAGCACAGACTCCACCGCCTTCAGACAGCACGTGGAAGCAAATACCTGTGGAAACGTGGCTGTAACAAAAACATCACAGATTAGCAAGCAGCAAGTGGGCTACGCCGCCATTGACTGCATATGCCATCTACCCCAATACACACGAGCCTCTTATTCTCAGCATCCTCCCTACTATCAGAAGATGTTGCTTCAGAATATCGTTGCCAGAGAGGCTACAGATAAGAAGAAATTACCCAACAGGCTACACAGAAAGGATAAGCACCTGAGTTGCGATACAGTATACTGTCTCATCAGACGCTGAAACCCGAGGCCCTTCTTCAAAAGAGCTTCCTCGCGGTGGAATTATAAAGCCTTTTTGACAGTGGAGATCTTATGTTCGCTTTACAGAACTTGGTGGCATTTCTAGTTAAGACTTGTGGCTGAGAGCTGACTCCGGCAGACAGAACTTAGTGGCTGAATCACGACCCAAGGTCTTCCCCCTGCCTACTACAAATCTAGTTCATATTCCAGAACCTTTTCAGTCAGCTGCAAGTTGCCAATAGGAAACAATCCTGTAACCCTGTTCCGGGCTAATGGTTCAGAGTCCTTGTCTCTGACATCACTCCTGCAGTGCCGTTGCTGCATGGTGGCTTTCGGACACCCCGATGTTCCCTGCAAATATCAAAGTCTGAGGGAAGAATAACAACGCCAAGCTCTGCAATTGCATCTTAAGGCTGAATCCTTTGTCTTCTCCTAACTTTTATACACACTAGAGATGGACGAAGGGGAATCTTCAGGGATTAGAGTGCAGAGTGTTTTAAACATCCTTGCCTGTCCTTTGTTCACCCTTGCATTACTCAGAATAGGATCATGTAGACGAAATCGTAGAGACATGATGGAGAATGATATATCACTCTCTTCCCTTATTTAACGCTGGCTTTCGCCCGATACTGAAGCCAGTGCATTACTTACATCAATTACCTACATTCCACCACCTTTTTGCCAACTCTCAACTGCTGAAGTCTTTCCCTCTTTGCAGTCAAACACAACATCATGTGCAAGTTCAATCCCGGGACTCTCTGCGGGCGCACCCAGAACTACTACATAATGAACCACCGCAGACCTTTGTATCTCTGTCCTCAGACTGAACAGCAAATTCTCCAGGTTGTAAAGGAGAAGCCCACTATCTCAAAGCAGGAGATAGCCAAAGAATGCGGCTTTGACTTTGACTGCTATTGGGGTATGAAGTTTGAATATGCCCTCAAGAAGCTCTTCTCAAAGAATAGGGCTACGGACTCAGAGTTGCTCACTGGTATGTTCTCTTATTAACGAATGCGTTATTTAATGCGATGCTGATGAGTCTAGTGGAATTGAAGGTTGTTTGCATGGGCAATCACTCCGCAAAGAGGTTATACAGATATAAGCAAGAACATCAAAATATCAACAAGTGAGAGTCAAAAACCAAGTTTGAAACTGAGTTTACTGTCCTCTAGATAGTTAGAGTTTCACATTGGATAGTCCTGGCCAGTATTGAATACCTTGCTTCTGTCCCATCTCAATCAAGTATATCCAGTATCATCCAATAACCCATTCCCTCAGACCTTCACGTAGACATGTCGGAGCGATTCTATGGGTTACATCGATTGATCCTTCACTCATACCAACCACTATCGACCATCCGTGATGGTAGACTTGTGATGCTTCGCAACGACAGTTACACTCATGGTAGCAAGTCAATTGCAGCAGAGCGAGAAGCAAAGGAAGATGGTTTGGACCTCGTTCCGCATATCAAAGCTCACAACAAGCTCCGTGACTCCTGTATACTTTACTATGATTGAATTGAGCAAGAAGTTGTAGTGGCCAGAGCTCGGCAGGATGGAGAGAGCAACAGTTCAGAGGCTTGACAGTGATCCTGTCAGTCACGCGCTAGGCGATAACTCTAAGGTTAGTAGGCTATCGTGGAGACTGCCTCATCCAAGACATGAGATCGTGATCTGGCCATTATGACCTTGATCGCTTCTTGATTCACCCTTTTCTCTCGCGCTCCTTGATATTAAACTCCTTGATAATATATGGGGTGATCTTGTAGATTTTCGCTATCGATTCCCAGGTGAATTCCGTCTCGCGAAATCTAACCCACTAGACGACAAATTCAATCCTGCGGCCTGCCTTACGCCTAAAGCAAAGAATTCTAAAGACATAGTACCAGTCGAAGTGGGTAGCCTTATCGCGACCGCCATAGGCATCCTAGTTCGTGTAGAAAAGCTCAGGGTAGTGTTACTGAAGACTATGCTCGGTCTTCCTGGTGGTGGCACCGCCTATCCCCTCTTCGATGAAACCCACGGTCTGATCATCCACACAGATCATGGGATGCTCGATGCGATTGATCGGGCTGGATTTTGGCAATGCCTGTTGCACGTTGGTTAGTGGGTGTGTGACGGCTGAGAAGGTCGATGTACTCACGGTCTGCTCGAGATGAGGAAGCGTTTCCTGCAGGACCCGCAGAACATCTTGGGGCCTCAGTGCGAGAGGTGTTAGGATAAAGGATGCCGAAGGTGATATCGGACCTACCGTTTTCTTTTTCTTTTGGTGCGTCCATATTGGAGAGCTTCGTCATGGACCTCCGAGACAGAGATAAGATTGAGATGTGGGACAAAATTTCGCGAGGAAAGGTTAAGATTGAAGAAAAGCTTGAATGAAAGTAAGGATCCGGGCTGATGTAGCCGTGAGTACGCGAGGATTATGGAAGTGAACTGTTGGTGCTGCTTACCTTAGTTGCCAACGTAGTTATGGCCGCCAAACAGGAAGTCAACAGCGTCGATTTTGTTATTGTTTGCCTCAGGAATCGCCTTTATGTTTCCAATTATCTCTGTTAAAGCTCATAGCCATCGTTACTCTCAGAGCGATTGCCTCTCCGTCGCCGGAACATGTCACCAAATGAAACTTGTCTATAGCCGCTTTTATGAAATTATCGTTAAATTTGCGATAAATGGTTTTATTAAGACTATCGATTCTTTTTTTTTTTTTTTTTT
>NW_023501735.1:0-3365 GCF_013396195.1 Fusarium tjaetaba | reverse complement strand
GTATTATAGATTAAGAGACTAATTATCTTAAGATTCTTATTAGAGGATGTAAATAAGGAGTAGATTTTAATATTATACCCTTAGGAAGGGATATAGATATAATCTTAGGCATAATATAGCTTATATAAGAAAATCCACTTATTAACTGGAAGAAAGGCCAGGTTACGTTTCCTAGTAACCCTAATAGTAACGAAAAAATAATCATAAGGAATAATAAGAGATCTTAAACCTTAACTAAAGGGGATAGCAGGGGTAAGCATAGAATAAAGTGTCTATTACCTCTAAAAGGAGTATAATATAAGTATAAGAAAGGCATGAGAAATAAGAAGGAAATCCTAGGCATCCTTAGAGTATAAGACCTATAAAAAGATAAAATATATACAGAACTAGGCTAGGATTAACTTAAGAATATTCTAGAATAATACTGGATATATAATAAATTATTTAGTGAAGAACTAGAAATAGGAGTACCTGAGTATAGCAGATAGGACTACGAGATTAACCTTATAGACGATAACTTACTATTTCAGAAGCTTTACCTACTAAATTAAAGAGAGCTGTAAGTTTAAAAAGAATATATTAACGAGATGCTTAAAAAAGGCTATATTAGGGAATCTAGCTTAGTATTAGTATCGTTAATGTTCTTTATACTAAAGAAGAATAGAAAGGATAGACTAGTTATTAACTACTAACCGGTTAATATATATACTATTAAGGACCGAACCCTACTTCCGCTTATTATAGAACTTAAAGATCAGTTATAAGGCAAAAAGATCTTTACAGCTCTAGACCTTAAGGGAGTGTATAACCTTATCTATATTAAAGAAAGAGATGAATGGAAGACGGTATTTAGGACTAGATTCGGATTATTTAAATACATAGTAATGCCTTTTAGTCTTATAAACGCGCCTGTAACGTTTTAGCGGATGATTAATAGTATACTTTAACAGTACCTTAATATCTTTATAGTATGTTACTTAGATGATATCCTAATCTTCTTAGATAATAAAGAAGAATATATAGAATATATCTATAAGGTCTTAAAAACATTGCAAGATGCTAAGCTATTAGTAAAACTAGAAAAGAGTTTCTTTTATATTATAAAGATAGACTTTCTAGGATATATTATTACACCTAATAAAATTAGAATAGAACTAAAAAAGATTATAGCAATAATAGATTAGAAGGAACCTAATAATATAAAGGAAATATAAGCCTTCTTAGGACTTACTAACTATTACTAATAATTTATTAAGGATTTTAGTAAGATTACTAATCTAATAATAGAACTTATAAAGAAAGGAAAGATATTTAAATAGAATAATAAGGTACAGGAAGCCTTTATATAGCTTAAGGAAGCTATTTCTAGTAAACCTGTTCTGGCAATATTTAATCTAAAGAGAGAAATTAAATTAGAAATAGATACATCAGACTTCGCACTAGGAGGATAGATTAGTTAATAAGATAATATAGGGAAACTGTACTTTATTGCATTTTATTCTTATAAATTATACAGAGTAGAACTTAATTACCTGATCTATGATAAGGAATTTCTAGTAATTGTTAACTGCTTTAAGGAGTTCAGGCACTATCTAATAGGAAGTAAGTACTAGATTAAGGTATATATAGATTACCAGAATATCTCTTACTTCGCTATAATATATAAACTTAACTGATAATAACTACAATATGCTAAATACCTATATAAATTTAACTTTGTGATTATTTATAGAAAAGGATTAGAGAATAGAAGAGTAGACGCGATAAGTTAATAACTAGACTATGATACTGGTACTACAAAGATAACAGAATAAGTGTTAAAGATAAACGATAAGGGAGAATATAAATTTACCTAATAAATGTAAACTTTAGGATGGATATAAGCGATAATAGCTAAGGAAATCCTAGGAGAACTAGAGGAGTTTATATAAGAATTCTATAAATACCCTGTATATAGACACTAGGGAGTAACGAAAACCCTTAAATGACTCCTATAATACAGGTATAAGGTATAATAAATAATAGTAGAAAAGGTAATTAGATAATACAACCTTTATATAAGGATAAAGGCATAACAATATAAACCCTATAGAGAACTTTAACCACTGCCTGTAGCATAATGACTATAGGACTTAATTACGATAGACTTTATTATAAAACTACTACTATCTAAAAAACCCTTAATAGGAATCTTTTACGATAGTATTATAGTTATTGTAGATTAATTTACTAAGTTCTTATACTACTTACCCTATAGAGAAGATATAGATATAGAGGAATTTGTATATATTATCTACAGATATATTATTAGCATATACAGATTACTATCCGAAATTATCTTAGATAGAGGACCTACATTCGCATTACAATTCTAGAATATACTATCAGTATTGCTATGCCTAAATTATAGACTTATAATAGTATTTAGAGCTTAAGTAAATAGATAGATAGAATAAATAAACTAAGTACTAGAACAGTACTTATAGTGTTATATAAATTATAAATAGAATGATTAGGTTAAAAAGCTACTATATGCCTAGCTAGCCTATAACACTGCCTATAACGAAAGCATAAAGCTTATACTAGCCTACGCTAACTTTAGATTTATACTAGAAGCTTACAGAGATCTACGAGAACCTAGGATAATTAATCTAGCAGCGATAATTAAGAGTGATAATTTAAAGAATCTATATAACGAACTATGAACGGAACTCGAGTTTGTTAGATAACAGATGTAATAATACTATGATCTAAGGAAGGTAGAGGGACCTACCTTCTTAAAAGGAGATATAGTTTACCTATCCATAAAGAACATCACTACTAAACAACTGAGCTATAAACTCGACTTTAAATACATCGGACTATATAAAATTGTAAAAAGAATCTTAAAAAATAACTATAAACTAGACCTACTACTGAAAGTTAGGATCTATCTTATCTTTTACATTTCACTACTTGAGTCAGCAGTAGATACGATTTAAGTTAGAATAAGTAATGAATTTACAGAAGTAGAAGGACTAGAACTATAGGAAGTAGAGGAGATCAGGGATATGTAAAAGATTAATAGATAAATAATATACCTAGTTAAATGGAAGAACTACCTAGAAAGCGATAATATATAGGAACTACTGAAATACCTTATTAATGCCTAACGACTCCTAAGGAAGTTCTACTAACTAAATTAGAAGAAAAAACCTCACTTTAATTAATAATATTAGCAGCTCTGGCTAGCTAAGCCTTTACTGCAGTAAAGGACTCTGCATTCTTAACTAGCTCTAACTTATTGAAAGTCTTAATATTTTAATAAAGTATCTCGGAACCACGCTTATTTAATTGCCTTTTCTAATAACAAAGATACATTAAGC
>NW_023501734.1:0-532 GCF_013396195.1 Fusarium tjaetaba | reverse complement strand
ACCTTTAAAAGGAGTATAATATAAGTATAAGATAGGTATAAGATAAAGAATAGAAATCCTTAGTATCTTTAAATAATAAGACCTATATAAGGATAAACTAGATAAAGAAACTAGCTAGGACTAACTTAAGAATATTCTAGAGAAATACTAAATCTATAATAAACTGTTTAGTAAAGAACTAGAAATAGGAATCCTAGAGTATAGTTAGTGGAATTACAAAATCAACTTAATGGATAAAAACCTACTAATATAGAAGCTCTATGCCTTAAACTAAAGAAAGCTAGAAGTATAGAAGAAATATATTAATAAGATGTTAAAGAAAGGATATATTAGAGTATCTAACTTATTATTAGCCTTATTAATATTCTTTATATCTAAGAAGAATGGAGATAATTGACTAGTTATTGACTACTAACCGGTAAATGTATAAACTATTAAAGATTAAACCTTACTTTTACTTATTATAGAACTTAAAGACTAATTATAAGGAAAGCAGATCTTTATAGCTCTAGATTTAAAAGGAGTATATAAC
>NW_023501733.1:0-4324 GCF_013396195.1 Fusarium tjaetaba | reverse complement strand
ACCCGACAAGCAGGTAGCGAGTGTTGATCTAGCCGCTCATGGGATGCAAGATGCTGCTCATAAATCCTTTGTGAAAGGCATACCAGATAAAGAGGGCTATGCTGGCCTTATATCGAAGGAAATTCAAGCAGGAAATGATAGCCGATGTCTCATTCTCTCATTTGATACAAGACTTGAAGCAGACTTCCGAAACCAGTTGAATGAAACCGCGAAAGCAACGGTAGAGTTCCGTACTGTTGAAGCTACTGTCGATGTTGCTCCTCTTCGTCACCTTGCGCGCACGAAAAAGGGACCGAAGACTCTCTTCATTACCTTCCAGGATGAGGTGCCGTTCCTACCATTAGTACTCAAAAATTTTGACCAGCTTCACGTGGTTATGGGTGCTAGCGGAATAAACAAGAAAGCCTGGGACGATTTCAGTCGCCAGGTCATTGAACTACCTCACTTTGCTTCAACGGAAGACCGTCACCTTCAGTCCTGGTGGGTTAACCAGCCGTCGATACCAGCGAGGTTTCTCTACACCGGCGGCCAAAATATGAGGCTATTCATAGAAGCAGGGATGTCTCGCCTCCGTCTGGTGGAGAATACCCAACTTGGTGGGTTCATCGCGTCAGTAGTTGACATCGCTTCCTGGGGTATTGATCCTGGCGCGGCAGTTGGTTGCTTCGTCCGTGAGCCTCAGAGAGCACAGGAGATGTCTCTCAGACTTCGCACCCAGGGCATCACTGCAAAGGATGGACTGGGTCTTGGTCTGTCGGGCAAAGAGACAGTGGTCTTCAGATCCGTCATATCTCTATTGGGATATGACCATCGCCTAGCCCTGTTTGTCGCACTTGACAGCAGACCCGAGGTTCGTCGAGTCAAGGTGCAACTAGCTGCTATGCTGAAGTATAGCTCAAACCAGGTGATCAGTATAAACACGACTGTATTCGATGATCGAAAAAAGTACAGCAGTGTTCTTCGTGGTTGCCATGGTCATGGTAGCTCGATGGCTCGGCAGGGAACCATGTGGCTGAATCTTGGTCTTTTGAAGCGTCATCAAAACATGTCCGAACTGCAGAACGCAGACGGCTCCCCAGAAGATACTCTCTCAGAGCTTGTGAGAGTTCGTCCGGATAGGGCATTGCTCATTCACACCGAGACTGGCGAGATTTTGAACTGTCTCACCAACCTCGGTGTCAGTGTCGACAATGACAACTCTGTGGCACATGAGAGCAAGGAGTTGGGCTCGGATGCAAAGGATGAGATTTCATTTCACCTTGCCAGAGCCTTTCCTCACAATCTCGTTGTCACAGAGAACTTGAGTGCTAATGAGAAGGATGCACCTCGCCTTTGCCACAACGTCATGTCTACCTGGTTGCAGTTGAAACAGGATGGACGGGCAAGGCTCGTTGACATCAACTCCTACTTGAAGAAGGAAAGGGGTTCTGCTTTTGGCATCTGTTGCGACTTTGGCAGGGATCACCATCGGAATCATACTTTCAATGATTGGACATACATTCCAATGATTGTTATTGCCAGATGGCAATCACAATTTGAGCCGGATGCCTCATTTCACGAGATCCTCAACACTGATGTTGAGCGTACCAAATAATGTAGTTAGTTCTGGGACACAAATACAACTCACCTGTTATCTCGTACGGTTTCTAAATTGTGATGTCCTTGACGTATAGTATGTAGTGATATGCCACCAGCCCTCCAAGACACCCACGCCAGAATAAAACACATTATAAGAGTTGAACACCAGATAACACAGTGCGCTTAAGGGCTATTGATCAGCCATTCAATCTACCAATATTAACCTTGCCGCTGCCGCTTACATCAAGGGCTTTCAAAAGCTGATCCATAAGGTAACACCAACGATAGCGAGCTCAAAGGCCAGTAGATGTGACTGTGCAGATGTGGCTGGGGTGGCTGTGTTGGGCCAGCGTAACCAAGTGAACGTGTGGGCTTTATCACACCTTAATCTTGACTCTTCATAAACACAACACAACACAAACACAAGTAAGCGCCTCCAGTCTCGTTACACCATCCAACAAGATATTGACCCATGAATATAGTCTCTTCACACCTTTTCAACTTTTCATTTTTTTTTTTAAAAAAAAGAAAAGGCGCCTGCAATCTTAACACGATAAGTAACGCGCGAAATAAACGCACTGCCAGACCTAGTAAAGATAAGCCTACTAAGAAGTAAGGTCAGCCTATAAAGGACAAGCTTAATTCTTTAGCTTCTAAGGATAGCATAAGTCAGGTATAAACCAGGCATATACTAAGATAAATACCTAAAATACAATATACCAGGCAATAAGAATCCTTATTCGACTATAATCTTATACCTTAGCCTAAGATATATAAGTAGAGCAATAAAGATAACGCTACAGCCGCTAAAAAGTGGCAGCAGTCTAAAATCAAGGAGGCCTCTAGAGACCTAGACAGTCCACAATACAACGCACTATTCTTACTATTCAAGATCTCCCTCCGACTATACCGGATTATACCGACTATACTTCTATCGCCAGTCACTGGCATATAATACACACCGATATACCGTGGATCCGATAAATAGATCATATCTAAGAAGTTCTATATAACCCTCTCCAAAATCATAGTTCATCCGTACTAGGAGGCAAACATAGATTCACTGTCTTTAGCGTTGCGATAGGCAGTCATTTATTAACTCGACTCTCGCTTAAAATAGTATNNCCCAGTTATTCGGAGAACCCTTAAAAATATCAAAGGGTGTAAAGGAAGCTCCTCAGATACTTCATACCACAAGATACATAAGGCAGAAAGGGATCGCGCTTCTAAAAGAGGCAAGTCACTATCCATCCTTTCAGACATTCTCCACAAACTCAGAGAGGAGGCATCAAAGGAGCCCACAAGCCCTAAAGAGGAACCAGAATATGGAACCCTATTTAGCCGGTGTATGCTTCCTGTCACTCAATAGGATCTCGATATCATTATCAAAGTTGTCAATAATATGAACTTCAAACCTTAATGGAACTACAGCGTTAAGGATGCTCTTGCTGCTTAGAAGGCTAAGAAAAAGGGAACGGGTCCAGAGTTGCCATCACGGAATACGCTCTCCCGTATATATCGCCTATCTCATAGGATCATATTCAAATGGATTAGACTCAGGGAAAGACAGAGCTCTCCCATGTCAAGCGATGAAGCTGACGATGAGCAGAGCTCGGATCCCTTTTCGTCTAACGAGAATGGATCTCAGAAAGACACCCCCCCCCTCGCCAAAGACGTCATCGAAGTCGTCAAGACGTCGTCGATGAGTCTAGCGACGAGGAGTTTGTCGGGCTTCGGAGAACCATAGGTCGTCTCCCAGTGATCCCTGATGGACGTCATACCAGGGATGTCGAGGAAGAAGATGATTTTCCAGAGCTGCCTGACGGTTTTCTTCCCTCCACTCTAACTGGCATTGAGAGTGTAGGCGATGATGATGAAGTGACCAACACTTTCGATGATGGTGTCAGGCCCGATTTCGGTGAGTTAGATGTACAGAATACCAACGAGTCGCCCGAGTTTCGTCCTCGCGGACCTACTCTCGGTGAATCATGCCCTTCTGGACGTCCCGCATCCCCTGTATATGCTTCCGTACGAGAGAAGAAGATGCTTTCGGAACTCTCAGAGCTCAGGGAAGAGAACAAGGAGTTGCGGGACGGCCAAAAGCGTCTGCAAACCCTCCTTGCTGAGGGCATCAAAGAGCAGAATGAATTGATTGCCCGGAAGGATCAAGAGATTACTCGGCTCCTCAAGGAACAGGGAGATCTCATCCGTAGAGGACAGGAAGACCAAAAGCAACAGATGCTCGACATGAGAAACGAGCAGAAGAAGCAGATGGTCGATCTGATGAAAAAGCTGGAAAGCGTGAAGTCTGAATTGACTCAATCGCGCCAGGCCAAGGAAGCACCCAACCAAGGCGACACTGTACAGAGCCACCCTGGAAGGCCTAGCCTTCCGGATGCCACTGTCATCGTACCTGGTGGTGCCCCAGGAAGTCCTGATTTGGGAACGAATATTTCGGCGACTGGCAATGACGTTAGACTCTTGCAGGAGACGAACGATGTGGAGCCCATGGAGGAGGACATCGCCCCTGAGCCACCTGTACCCAAGCAAAGGACTCCTGAACCAGAGAGGTCTGAGCAACAGGTAACAACCGCTCCGGAGGTGATTCAAAGTGCCCCTGAACAGAACAAATCCAAGCAGAAGACACCTGAACCAGAGCCGTCTCAGCAGCAGGATAAGACTGTTCAGGAACAGCACAATCCACAATTGTCTGACCAAGGTCGTCAGGCATCCGATCCTCGCACTG
>NW_023501732.1:0-20942 GCF_013396195.1 Fusarium tjaetaba | reverse complement strand
GGGATCTAGGGAGGCTTTGAGAGGGTTTCTTGGGATGGGGTGACATAAATGAGAACGCTATTCACTGGTAATAGCACATAGATAACTTTTGTAGATAATACCTCGTTGTGTTGCAGTGCTCGGCTTAAAGCATTTATGTCTCTGGAGGCACTGCAGTTGAGCAACAGTCTTGAGCAGAGCTCCACTGATTACTATAGCTTTGGAAGCTCTCCATAGGTACCTGTGTTACGGATGAAAGGACAATTGCACAAAACAAGAGAAGTGGTCAATTACCTCCACTGTTATATGCTGTTTAGTCTACAGACGTTTGTTTCACAGTACCACGATACATGGTACCTTTTGCAGTCAGTGAATGCTGATCATCATCGAGACGGGCCCTGCCTAGGATCTGTTCTCTGCCGCTCGCTCGCTCGGCCCGTAATCAACACCCTCTATTGAAGCTCAGGCACCCTCCAACTCCACTGTATGGATCCGATCACTGGCTCTCCATAGCTTCCAGCCTCTACCTAGTAGCCGGGCTGGTTCCAGCTGTCTACATGCAGATATTGACTCCGCTTCTGCTGATAATGATCGAACTCTCGGCTGCTTCAATTTCCCTTATTGAGCCACAAATTAGCTCCCTCCCACTAGCGAGAGTAACTTCGAAATGACACTGCCGTATGTCGAGCCATGGGCTTGTTGCCAGGTACTTAGTTGGTACCCTTTATCAGTTCACTCTCCAGTACCTTCACCTCGACGACCACCAACGAGCTTGGAACGAAGCCACTCAACTGGGCTGCAATTGCGTCTGCGGGTTGCAGGTTGCAGGTTGCAGGTTGCACCACTGGAACAGCCCAGGCCCAAATCTTGGTCTTCCGTGTCTTGTCTTGTCTTGTCTCGTCTTGACTTGTCTCTTCTTGTCATCTTCTGCCAGGATTTCTTCCACCTTTCAATCCCTTGGCTTGGTTTATTACCACCTCCGATCCTTCCTTTCCAGGTTTCTCTCTCTTATTTCAACTGTTCCCTCTCTTCTTTTCGACTGCCCTTCTGGATTCCCTTTCGTTTTCCATACCAACCCCCCTCCCTCTCTCTGTCTGTCTGAAACTGGTGTCTCCAGCTCCAGCTAGGCACGTAATCCACCTTGAGGCAACCCAAGGTAGCTCAGCTCAGCACAGCAGCTCAGCTCCGAGGTACCTAAACCAGTGTCCCGAGCTACCAGCTACCAGGCTTTCAGCTGGCAACGCGGGCATTTGCAACCTCACTACGAAGTAAATCGGCCAACGCCATTACGACGGTCGTTCGGGATCGACCTGCTAGTTTGAATGCTTCGCGACGGTGCTTAGAGCTTGAAAAACGCCAATTGACGACTTCGAACCGCCCAAAATATACCCCTCGAACCAGCACGTTCCAGCAGCAACCGCAGCAACGCTGCACCACATAACGTCATGTCTACCGCAAAGGAAGCTGATGAGCTGAAGCAGCAGGGTCTCGTAGAGGCTGCTGCAGACCCTCAAACCAATGTCACCGCAGACGATGCCCAAAAAAAGATTGTAGAGGCCTCGAGGAATGCTGGTGTCGCTGCTTTCACATTCGATCCTGATGCAAGCCCGGAGCAGAAGAAAGCTCAAGCCAATGCCGTATGCCCCTCTACTCTTGGAATCGCGACCTACAACTAACGTGAGCCATGCGCAGGCCATCCCGCCCGAACTTCAGCAAAGTAGAAGACCCAAGGGTGCCGCAATTATCACCGACGTCGATGACGGCACCGGCCCTATCGAAGATCTGCCAGAACCAAGCAAAGAAGGGGTCTTGGATGTTGCCCGCGACGAGCAGGGCAAGCCGCTCGCGGATGGCACTGACCCCAAAGCCGAAGAAGCCCCCTTCTCGCGGACAGGATGGGCTCCTCGACTAGGATGGCCAATTGACGATGCTACCGAACAGGAGAGTCTCCTCGATCACGCGACATGGGTCGAGGGACAGCTTCCAGATACCCTCTATGGTGGTATGTCTCAATTCAACCACATGCATGCGCATACAGACCACTAACAAGGGCAGATTGGTACCACAACACGGGCGTTATCATTTTTGCTTGCATCTCCTCCTGGCTCGTTGCTGTCTTTGGCGGGGGCCTCGGCTGGATCATCATCGTTATGGCCTTTTGCTCGACCTACTACCGAACGTCCCTGCGACGAGTGCGACGTAATTTCCGAGACGACATAACCCGCGAGATGGCTCTTAAAAAGCTCGAGAACGACAACGAGTCCCTCGAATGGATCAATTCATTCATGGTCAAATTCTGGCCCATTTATCAGCCCGTTCTTGCTCAGACCATCATCAATTCAGTCGATCAAGTTTTGAGCTCTGCTACCCCCTCATTCTTGGACAGTCTCAAGCTCAAGACCTTTACTCTGGGCAGCAAGCCTCCTCGTATGGAACACGTCAAAACCTACCCCAAGACTGAGGATGACATTGTTATGATGGACTGGAAGTTCAGTTTCACGCCCAACGACACCGCCGATATGACTTCGCGCCAGCTTTCAAGCAAGATCAATCCCAAGGTTGTCCTCGAGATCCGCATTGGCAAGGCCATGATCAGCAAGGGTCTCGACGTCATCGTCGAGGATATGGCTTTCTCCGGTATCATGCGCCTCAAGATCAAGCTGCAAATTCCCTTCCCTCACATTGACCGTGTTGAAATGTGCTTCCTGGAGCGACCAACAATCGACTACGTCTGCAAGCCCCTCGGCGGTGATAACTTCGGTTTCGATATCAACTTCATTCCTGGTCTCGAGAAGTTCATCCTGGAACAGATTCATGGCAACTTGGCCCCGATGATGTACGCACCCAAGGTCTTCCCCATTGAGGTCGCGAAGATGCTGGCTGGCTCTCCCGTTGACCAGGCTATCGGTGTCGTGGCAGTGACTCTCCATGGTGCTCAGGGTCTAAAGAACACCGACAACTTTGGTGGAACCGTTGATCCTTACGCCTGCTTGAGCCTGAACCGACGCCAGGAGCTTGCCCGAACTAAAGTTGTTCATGACAATTCCAACCCCAGGTGGAACGAAACCCACTACATCATTGTTACCTCATTCAACGACTCGCTGGACATGCAAATATTCGACCACAATGATTTCCGCAAGTCAAAAGAACTGGGCGTTGCTTCTTTTCCTCTGGAAAGCGTCGAGGAGCTCAATGTACATGAAAATCAGCGGTTGGAGGTCATCTCTGATGGCAAGGCTCGTGGTGTTGTTTCGTGTGACGTTCGCTTCTTTCCTGTCCTTGAAACCATCAAGAACGCTGAGGGACAAGATGAACCTCCACCTCCATCCAACCAAGGTATCCTTCGATTTACTGTGGAACAGGCCAAGGATCTGGATGGTACCAAGAGCCTTGTAGGATCGCTCAACCCTTACGCGGTTATGTTCTTAAATGGTAAAGAAGTCCACCAAACCAAGAAGTTGAAGCGTACCAACAACCCTATCTGGGACAATGGGTCTAAGGAGATTCTAATCACGGACCGGAAAAAGGCTAAGCTTGGTCTTACAATCAAGGATGACCGTGATCTCGCTGGAGACCAAGTCCTCGGAAAGTACCAGATCAAGCTTGATGAGATGCTTGAATGTATGGAACAAGGTAAAGAATGGTATAACCTGCATGGGGCTCAGACTGGTCGTGTCAAGATGATGGCACAGTGGAGACCCGTCGCTATCTCTGGCGTGGCCAGCACTGGTGGCTATGTCACGCCCATCGGTGTGATGCGTCTCCATTTCAAGAAGGCTACTGATCTACGAAACTTTGAGGCATTCGGCAAATCGGATCCCTACACCCGAATTCTGCTCTCTGGTATTGAAAAAGCAAGGACTGTCACCTTCCGCAATGATCTCAATCCTGAATGGGACGAGGTACTTTACGTGCCCATCCATTCTGCTCGCGATAGACTTGCTTTGGAAGTAATGGATACAGAAAAGGTTGGCAAGGACCGTAGTCTGGGAATGGTCGAAGTCTTTGCCGCCGACTATGTCGCACAGGACGAGACTGGGGAGTACCTTGTCAACGACAAGAAACAGCTCCGCGAGGATGGTCTGCGTCTGCATGGCAAGGGTATCGCCAAAGGAGTTCTGCATTACACTGTTGCCTTTTACCCCTGTCTCAATGTCGCTGATCCTGAGGACGAAGATGAAGAGGAGAAAGAAAAGGAAAAGGAGAAGGAGAAGGATTCAGAGAAGGACAAGGATTCCTCCTCCGGTAAAGAACAATCACCCAACCCGCAGAGATCCAGCGAAGCTGGTAAATTCAACGCCAGCCTGGATAAGCCAAAGGAGAACCAATTGGAACCGCCCACGCCCACAACTGTTGGACGCCCCTCGATCGAGGCGCCCAAGGGTCCCCGTAAAATCCGATTGTCTCCTGAGGAGCTTCTCAGGTATGAGAGTGGCCTGCTCATCTTCAGACTCATGGAGGCAGAGATGCCAGAAAGCCATGGACTGCTGGAGGTTCTTGTAGACGATATGGCATACCCGTCCTACGTCTCGTCAACTGCTCGCAGCAAGCATCACAAGTTTGAGGAGATTGGAGATTGCTTCATTCGTGAGCTTGACTTCTCCCGACTGACACTTCGGGCTCGCAAGAAGGGTGATGACCAAGATGATCTCATGGCCTCGTTGGCTGGCAACACCCTGGAAACTCTCAAGCAGTGCCTGGTAAGACTGACGTTGGATCCCACTGTATAGGCATGAAAACTAACTAGCCTTTCTAGAATAACCCGACAACTCTGAAACTCAAGAGCGAAGATGGACGCCCCGCGAGTGTTAAGGTCAGCTTGAAGTACATCCCGGTTAAGATGCAGCTTGACCCGAGCGAGAGTATCAATAACATGGGTACACTACGCATTGATGTTCTCGATGCTACTGACCTTCCCTCAGCTGATCGCAATGGCAAGAGTGATCCTTACTGTAAATTCGAGCTCAATGGCCAGGAGATCCACAAGACCAAGGTTATAAAGAAGACTCTGAATCCCACATGGAATGAATACTTTGAGGTCAACGTGCCTTCGAGGACTGCAGCACAATTCAAACTCTCGGTGTGGGATTACGACTTTGCAGACAAACCCGACTTCTTGGGTGCTGCCGACATCAATCTCGAGTCTCTGGATCCTTTCAAGCCATCAGAGACCAAGTACATACTTGATGGCAAATCGGGAAGCGTACGCATCCGACTCCTGTTCCGACCCAGCTATGTCCAGCGATCACGACAGGGCACATCCACTTTTGGCAACACTTTCTCGTCTACTCCTGGTCGTATCGTCACTGGTGTTGCCGGAGCACCGCTCAAGGGTGGTGTTGCAGTCGCGGGAGTTGTTGGTCACGGCGTTGGTAGGGGAGCTTCGTTCCTCCGCCGTGGCATCTTTAACAAAAAGGACAATGGGGACATCATCGAAGAAGATGGTGAGGCGTTCGAACCTCAAGGCCTGAGCTCTAATGGTACCGCAAGCACCAATGGTGGGCTCCGCCGGTCACCTGCCATCAACGAAGAGGGCGCATCACCTGGTACTCGACCTTCTACAAGCAACGGCCATGTTCGGGCAAAGAGCATTGGACAGTCATCAGTCCACAGCGCTAATCCCGGAGCCGCACCAGCAGGCACTGCTTCCTTTACTGTGGTTGAAGCCACAGGATTCCCTCCTGCATCGGATCTGTATATCGTCATCACGCAGATCAACCCCAAGGAGAAGACAGTGGGCAAGACCAAGCACTTCAAGTCTACGAATGGTCAGTGGGCCTTTGGCGATACATTCAAATTTCCATGCTCGCCCGACGCACAGTTCAAGATCGAAGCGAAGGGACAGCACACTTTCAGCAGTGACGATGATCTGGGCGAGCATGTTTACTTTGTGGACGAGTCAGGCTCATCTGCCGCCAAGGAGCTCACAGTTGGCAGTGGAACAGTGACACTGAAGAGCAGTTTCCAACCAACAGAGTCTAACCTGGTTCCCGATAGTCCCAAAGCCCACCTTCGCCGAAGCTTCATGAGCAAGCGGGATGGGCGAACCAGTCGGGAAGTGACGCCAAACCCTTAAGCAGGAATGGTTCATTAGCTGGGTAATGACAGGTTATTTGATTTCACACGAGTCTTGATTAGCAATTGAGACCTTATACTTGATCTTTGCTTTCAAGTGCTTGTTTCTTTTTGTTTTTCATTTGTTTAATTCAGAAGCAAATCTTGGGAGGTAATATCTGGGCCGGCATTGAAGAAAGGAGACAATAGGTTCTTTGGCGAATCGAGGAGGAAGCTCGACCAAGAGGTGCAGGACGTAAATCTGTATGTTTTACGTCTGTGAAATGGTGGGAGTCAGTCAGTGAGAGCGATATCCCTTGATTACCTAGTAGGTAGTGGTTTTCTTTGGCGTATGGGGCAAGGAAGGGATTGAGGAACCTGGGAAACTTGGTCAGAGACTAAGAAGCGATCAATGAACGAATAAAGTACTTTTTTCTTTTCCTTTCTAAATATACATATGTATATGTGTATGTATATGTGAAATCTTGCCTTATCTTTTTCTTCAGATGTTGTACCTAAAGGCTAAAGGTATTGTCCAAGGTACCTTCATACGTGAGGTGAGCGAGCTGGGCTGTTGAGAGCCTTGATAATCAGGCATTCACTAGGTAGTAGTCCCCGCCCCGCCGCGGGCAGTCACAGGAATAGGTACGTACCGAAGTTGGAGGTGGCATTTCAGTTGACGCGCGCAACGGAAGCTGCCTGAGCCTCAGCTTCCTTGTTTGGAGCTTCAATTCCCACTTCTACTGTACTTCCGCTTCGGCTTCCGCCTTTATCATCAACATCATCCACGCACGTCGACGTCAACGTCAGCGTCAACAACACCAGTCTAGATCACGAACGAATTTAACAAAGACATCACGACTAGGGAAAACACTTCTCTCCGCCTTTTGCACGCCACCGAAGCTAGGATTCGAGGCACACAGCTCGACTCAACTCAGCTCAAGGACGAAGGATTACAAGACAATTCATTTGTTACTGCTGCTTCTCTTTCAATAAAGCCAAGATGGATTCTCTTGTTTCGAAATACAGCCGACCAGCATATGAGCAGAATGAGCCTTTTGAGGACCAGGATGAGCTGCTGAATTCCATGGGCGACCTCTCGCTCAAGTTTGCCATGCCCCCCGTTGCTCAGGTTAGTATCCTAGGCGGAACTTGGCTACTATGAAAATCATACTGATTGTATAATTTTAGCCCTCATCATGGCTTCGCGCTGCCACTGATGACCGATCAAACCCCAACTGCCCCATTAAGATCGCCCACGGAACCACCACGCTCGCTTTCCGTTTCCAGGGCGGCATCATCGTTGCGACCGATTCCCGAGCCACCGCTGGCAACTGGATCGCCTCACAAACCGTAAAGAAGGTCATTGAGATCAACAGCGTCCTGCTAGGAACCATGGCCGGTGGTGCTGCAGACTGTCAGTACTGGCTTGCCTGGCTCGGCATGCAGTGTCGCCTCCATGAGCTACGACACAAGCGTCGCATCAGCGTTGCCGCCGCCAGCAAGATCCTTGCCAACCTCGTCTACAGCTACAAGGGAATGGGCCTCAGCATGGGCACCATGTGCGCCGGTGTTACCAAGGAGGAAGGCCCTGCTCTCTACTATGTCGACAGCGATGGTACTCGCTTGGCGGGCAACCTCTTCTGCGTTGGCTCGGGTCAAACATTTGCCTATGGTGTTCTCGATGCCGAGTACAAGTACGATCTGTCGGATGAGGAGGCCCTGGAGCTTGGAAAGCGAAGTATTCTGGCCGCCACCCACCGAGATGCTTACTCTGGTGGTTACATCAACCTGTACCATGTTAAGGAAGAGGGCTGGGTGAAGCACGGCTTCAACGACACCAACCCCATTTTCTGGAAGACCAAGCTTGAGAAGGGCGAGTTTACCAACGTGACAAGCGCGCTTGATTAGAGGATTTTGGGTTTAGAAATAAAGATGCTCTCAACCAAGGGGTAGAGACGTGCAGACAGATGTAGCCTGGGTGATAGAGGTGGCCCTTGCGCGTCTACAGGACCTGAGATCCAGAACGACCGTGTAATATATCAATTGACGTCTTTGCCCTGCCAAAGAAGAGATATCCTAAACCCCGATACCTCGTATTGATGGCTACACAAAGTCAAATAAATTACAATGCAATACAATGAATGCTAAGTTATACAGCGTGTCAAGCCAACACCGCTCATGCTGGTGGTATACAGGGTGCAAATAGTCTCATCATTTTCTCATGGATTCTCAGGAGTTGAGCCCCTGATGTCTCTTGTCACCCACCCATCAACCCCCAATATCCCGTCCCCAACTTCAGGATCCATGAACCATTTTCCAATACCCGTCACTGTCAACTCAGACTCATAGCCTGCTTGATACATCTCCATACCCGTCCAAGCGATCATGGCTGCGTTGTCTGTACAGAGTTGTATAGGCGGTGCAACAATTTGTATGTCACCGAAGCCCCTTACAGCCAACATAGACCGCAGGACATGCATGAGGAATTTGTTGCTCGCAACTCCGCCCGCTACAACTAATGTTTTTGCAGCTCTGAGCTCTGGCTTGTCGTCAAGGGCGATACATAACCTGCCTGCGAGGTGTGTAAAAGCTGCCATCATAGTATGCTGTGCCAGCGCCCGGCGTTCAGGCAAGGACATGGATGGGCGGGAGGTTGCGAGATCGTGGACGTGTGTGTAGATGCTGCTGAATGAGAAGGCAAGTTTTCTAGTCTGTCGAAATGGCGTGGGGATGTTCCACTCATATCCTGTGGATGGAGGAGACATCTCTACGGAGCGAGAAGCTGGTGGTGTGAAAACAGCCTCATAGGCAGAAGTCGAGCTATTTTCTGGTGGGAAGGCAAAGGCTTCAAGGAGGCGACCGTACATGACATGCTCGCTTGCTTCGAAAACCTCGGGAGGTAGGATATCGCGAGCTGTTTGGTCGAGAAGATTACCAATAGCAATGTCGCCGCTTGTCGCAACGATAGAATGCTCTGTCAGGCCTCTTGAGTGAACAAGTTGAGTGTGGCCGCCTGAGACGAGTAGGGACAGAAATGGAAATTCTGGTCCCCCTTTGGAGATGTCCTCTTCGCCCATACTCATCCCCAGAGCCCGGGCCAGTCGCGGCGTCAACGCATGAGCCTGCATATGATGGACGCCTACTAAGGGGACACCCCAAGCAACAGCCAGTCCCTTTGCCATATCCAGGCCGATTCCTAGGTTCGAGCGCATCCCAGGCCCACGAGTCACCGACACAAAGTCCGGAACTTGCCTTCTCACGCCACCAGCATCACAGAATTTCTGGCTGTCATCTTCAGCAGGCGGTAGAGTGTCTATTGCTCGACGCACAAGAGGTGCTAAAGCTTCACTGTGGCCCTTGGCCGCTACGATTGGGTGTATACCCTTGAATGCGCGGTTATCAGAGGATATGCGCTCATTGAATAGGAGTTCGGTTGATTCTGGTGTATGCCGAAGAACGGCGACGCCCGTATCATCGCAGGACGTCTCTATGGCGAGGGTTGTGAGATACCGAAGCCTTTGAGGCCTAAAGCCAAGGAGCGTTCCCTTATGGCGACATTGAAGAAGAAGGGAGCGCATCTGCGTGAAGAATCTGGGGGTTTTAACAGAGGGTAGTGATAAGACAGATCTGAAGGCATGATCTTTGGGCCCCAACACGGAACAGCCCCACTCATCGGACAGAGTGGGGGGGACGTGGAACAACATCAAAGACGGATCTTGATTACGTCGAGCAGAGATGATAAGACGTAGTAATAGAAGCAGAGATGAGTTAATACATTTGACTAAACTCATTTATTAACTAGTTGCTAACATACCCTCCAGGGTTGATTTATTCCACGACGCCCTTTCCAATGCTTTCATGTTAGATGCATGAGTATCTATCTACTGATCCACATGCATCCCATCATTAGTCCATTAATAGGCTCAAGGTGATCGATCATCTTGAAACCCAATTCACCCATTGGCATTTACATCCTCCGGTCCCGCCGTCGAAGCCGCCAAATCTTTTGTCTCCTCGAGACCTTTTGTTGATCCACGTGCCACCAGCTCCTATGTCGTTGGCCAGTAGCTTAGGGTTCTCTTCATCGATCTTCTGTCTATCATCGATAGGCCAGGCCCAGACAAACTTTTTCCCTGGGTCTCCTCCATGTGTATCCATCGTTACCGTCACCGGGTACGGCATTGTTCCTGGCTGAATCAGCTCTGGTGATCCGTCGATGGCGCCTTGCCCAGTAGGATCGATCAGCTTCGATGTGTTGGCAGCCAGTGTGCGTGTCCAGATTTGAACCAGAAACCGTGTCTCGCTCCAAGTCGCGATGAAATCAGCCTCTGTCTCCCGACAGCCACCGTCCTCGTCTAGGGGAATGTCCCCATCCTTGGTATCATTGAGAACCGTTACCGACTTAAGGAAGATGGTTCGTCTGAAGTAGGTATAAAAGCCATAGTGCTCGGTCGGAAGCCCGCGGTCGTAGAGCCTCACTGGCTGCTGGACCGGCTGCGGGAGCAGGACTGCTGGTTTGGATGCGCCATTCTCGTTGAGATCAGGGGATGGGAGCACTTCAGCAAGGCTAACATTCATGTCCAATTCTTGCCTTTTGGTCAGCTCTTTTCGGCTACTCTCCTCGACAGAATCAACCAGACTGATGTAGAATGGAGTCGCCTCGCCGCCCTTTTTATCGGATTTGATATCGTCGGTTGTATTTCCCAGAAACCACATCTCTTGAAACTTGGGTGGGCTGGGACTGGGCTCAAAGCCGGACGTCTCTCGTGCTCGGATAGTGTCTCCTGCAAATGCGGCACCGCCCATACCTCGACGCTCCTTCAATGAAGGGGGATCCTCGTTGGGAGTTTTCCAATCGTTGCGGGTACTGTTGTCCCACTGGATTTGCAGGATAATGGTTGGCTGGTCAGGCTTGTAGGGTTTCACCGAGTCATGTTGTTCCTTTGGCAGAGAACAACTCCACAAGGTGGAGGGTTCAGTGCAGCCACTCTTTGCGGCGGTATTGTCCGGTCCAACGATTGTCAAGTCTCCGGTTGGCATGGGTGGGAAATCCGTCAAGTTGACCCAGATTGATGGCACCTTCTGTGAATGCTTGGGGCGTGTCAGGATAACGCCCAAAGTGATCGAAAGAATAATAACGGCAAGAAGAACTCCTAGAATAATCATCCAGACACGACGGCGCTGTCGACCCTCGCGCCCAGTCCGACCAAAGCAACCCCTCTCTGGAATACATCCTCGCCCTCTCCAGAAGCCACCAAGGCGCCGAGCAACAGCCTCTTCCTTCTCGTTTCGTCTTCTTTGACGCTCCTGTTTGGTGGCGTGTTCGGCTTCGCCATGCGCGTATTCGCGGGGTGCAGATGTTCCCAGCGGCCGTGTTGGGAGAGGCATTTGAGAGAGACGCAGGTTGTCTCGCGGGGCCGGAGTGAGTGGAATATCAGTTAGTTGCTCAGCTCGTTGGGATGACATGGTGGAGGAGAGACCAGGAGATACAGGACCGGGCGAGGGGGGGGATTGGCTTTGAAGTGGGTGTCCAGGCGGGAAGACAGCCCTATACCTTACTGGAACAGGCTGGCTCTTCTTTTCGGGAGGCGAGTATGCAGGCAGCTGTTCTCCGGCACTTTCTTCTTCCTCGGTCACAAGTATTTGTGGTTTTTCTGAAATGGATATGGTTTCAGGAACGGGGGATGCCCTTGCAGTCGAAGGTCCAGATTCGCTCTCTTGGGTGTGCTCAAAACGGGGGGATGGTGTCCTACGTGGCGTCGGTTCTTTGACAATTGGTGTTTGAAAAGAGCTAGGAGCCAAGCTCGGTGTAAGATATTCGCCTTGAGGAGGCTTGGTCTCCTGCTTGTTCCACCATTCATCCCCTCGGATAGTCTTTGGTGAGTCAGCATACACCTTTGGACTGGTGGTGAATGTCAGTCTGTTCTCCATAAAAGGTGTGACAACATGATGATCCCACCAGCCACGGGACTTGGATGCAGCACTATCGGGCGTCAGTGCTGATGTCTTTCCCCTTGCTTGTTTGTGTGGGCTTGAAGTGCCATCTTCTTCAAACAGTGTGCATGGCGTACCGCCGTCAGAGTCATCGGGGGTTCTGCCTCCGGGTTCCAGGCTGATGAGCCTCTGATGAGCTGACTTCTTGAAGTTTGCTGGAACCGCCGGCACGGGTGGGACATTGACGGCCGTTGTCGTGCCGGGAGACGGAAACTGCGAATAGATACTTGAGGCGTATCGAATGGTGCTGAATGAGGAAACGGTATCAGGAGTATCAGGTGACCACACTGACTTCTGCTGAACTGGAAATGGAGACAGGTTTGAAGAAGAAGGGTTTCGAGGCAAATAGGGTCGTGCTGGAGCTTCAATGGGTGTTGGAGCGGCGTCATACCGGGAAGAGTTGCCCGCTTCCTCAGATGAGAGAGCTAGGCCAATGACGATGGGTCTGTCATCCGGCGAGAGCTTATTGTCCGGTGTACATGCTGATTGAGCTGGCTGGGCTGATGACAGCGGCGAAGCAGTTGCTGGGCTTTGGTCATTGTTTTTCTTGAACCAATTCCAATTTCCTACTGAAGCCGATGTCGGCTCTCCCTCCAATGCCTTTAGAGCAGCAGCGTCTACAAATTTCCCAGCTCGTCCTACCGGCGTTGGCATATAGTTCTGGCGGCGGAACGATGACATGTCTGTGATAAGCTTGATGCCTGCCTTGGCATTCTGGACCTTCTGTCTCTGGCGTGATTTGACACGGACAATTCTTGCAGCAGAAGCTCTGGATGCACGTCGCGTTGAGGGTTTGGAGTTTCGAGTAGACACATGCGGCGGAGCTGGAGAAACTTGCTCCCCAGCGTCAATGGGTGTGATGGGCTCATCATCCTCCCAATCCTCCCATTCTTCTCGCCGCCGTGGTTGGGCTTCCGAGTATGGCGGTGGGTGTACCGAGACTTGATTATGAGCATCGTTGTTCATGGTGTAAAGACTAGTCTCTGAATAGAAAGAAGGGAAGCAAGACGAGAGGGAAATCTAACAGTATCTAGTGTTTAGACATGTATGGCTGGCGACCGTCCGTATGGAAATTGTATCGTTTGGTGTTTGTTTTTTCCACGGATGACTATATCGTCGTTGTTTGGATGAAGATTCAGAATGTCGAAATGTTGGCCGTTTCGGTGATAGTCTGTGGTGGGAAGCAAACGATACAGAACAAATGCCAGTTAGTATGAATGTAGTAGAACAAAGGAGAGAGTGTGAACAATGGGATGTGACAAGAATGGGCTGTTCACAATCAAAGACCGACAGCGACAATAAGAAGCCAAAAGAGAGAATGAAAAGAGCAAGTATCACTTGAGGGTGAGGAGAATGAATGAGACTATGAAGACTACGACAATAGGGAAGCGAATCATGGTGAGGATGTGGCCGATAATAGCACCTCGAGCAACTGCATTGCATGCTGCTGTGCTGTTGCTTGTGGATATGAAGATGGTCCCAGGAACAGCACCAGGATCGAGCAGAGCCAAGGGCGCAAAGCATCTTGATTGGACTTTAGTGAGGAGCCCGCATCGATTCGCTGCAGGCTAAATAAAGCATTTGAGGTCCAAACGTTGAACAATAGCTCATAGGCTATGGATTCAATGACCTGGGGCAACCGAGAGTGTGGAATAGCCGCCATCCTTCTGGGGTTCGAGTGTGTGATTGGCCAGTTCTAAGCGCCGACATTGGCGTGTGTGTGATTCGTAGGCCGTTGTATTGGCGACCACCGCACGCCTAGAATCTGCGACGGGTATCTGTATGTATATCAAACCAGAATTAAGTCGACAAGGACGGGGGGGGAGATTGCTCTTTTTAGGTGCGTACAGTAAAGGCCCACGACGCGTCTCTGATGGAGAGGCGGGAGAATGTTCGATTGGCTATTGTCGCGATGCAGAGTGTATTCGGGAGAAAGGGTCCGGTATCCGGCTGCTGTTAGTCTGTCCGTCTTACAATACACACGCACACACACATGCTGGATACAAAAGCGCTGGTCTTGCTTCTCGAAAAGGGCCACTCGGCCTGGCTTGTGGTGATTGTTGGCTGGTCGAGACAATGCCTGTTATGAAATCAAGCCACGCTTGATTGAACCTGGTACTGGTTGCTATTGGAGTGTTGATTCGAATGGGTTCAATCAGGTCAACTTTGACATCTTCAGTCGTGACGTGATTTCAGGAATAATGGTCATGGACAGTATGACTGCTGGTTCAAGGTGAAAGGGCGTTATTACCACGATTTGCATAAAATCGGTGCATATCTGGCATGCAGTGACTTGACAAACTCTTGTTTGTTGAGGCGTGCTCAAAACGAAGAGATTCTTTCTGCGCACCCGGCACCGAAGGGGTCGCTGAACTGGCCTGGCCAAATCGAGTTCACCGTTCTCCAGAAGCCATCATGGCCATTCGGGACAGTGTTGCATATAATGCCGGTGTCTCATGATTCGGTTCTGGAGTATCGGTACGCTTTGCAGGAGGCCGCCAGTTGGAGACACTTGCCTGAGTGCTTCCTGGTTCATGGTGCATCCACTGAAAGCTGCGAAGGGGGATTGAAGATCATCTCTATGATGCATCACGTGCCAGAGGACACCTCACTCTGCGTGGGTTTATGAGAGGAAGGTTGACAGGGAGGTATTTGCACACCATCCATGCCTTTCATTTATTTATTTGACCGTTGACAGGTGAGATGACAGCGATGCCGATGCTCATTGGAGGCTCAAGTTGTGATTGACAGGTACGGTACAGGCTCGGCTCGAAGGTTTGGCTTGATGTAACCCACCAAAGCCAATAGAAATGATATCGGCATACGGAGTATATAAATGTGTATATAACTATATGTATATATGTATGTACAAGATCGGAGGAGGCGAGATTGGAAGAGGTCATTGCTTGCTGTACGGTAGTTGCAGAACTGACATGGTGAATGATGGATGTTTGAAATGACAGAAGCTCTTTGGGTTTCAAACTCAATTCACTCTACTCATCGACTTAACTTACTTAGCTCTTAGCTGATTACCGCTAACTCTTGGCTTTCCATTAACGGTTACAACCCCCTGAACCTGAAATTCAAATGAGGAATGTGGGGTTCTTGGGCTGTCAGAATGCACGAAGGCAATCAGAGGCAAATAATAAGAGTTCTAAATCAGCGAGTTTACGGACATTACATCTCAACATCAACCAGCACCTGGAGAAAGAAGTCCTAGGGACAGAGAAGAATCGGGTACCAACCCAACACACTGTTGCCCTACAAGTAAGTACCTACTGGTTCATTCATCCTTGCGGTGTCAGCACTCTTTGATAGCATCGTTACAATCGAATTGTCTCGGCAGATGCAATCGGAGGAGATGAACTCTGACGTAATTCCGCTCTTCTTCCCCCTGGCCTCCACTATATACCTGAATATGATAGGGGTCCAAGGCTAAGAAATCTATAGAAGGGCTAGAAGGGTTAGAAGGGCCCAGGCCAGGATCCTTTCCGTTCAGTACCAAGGTTCGAATAATGTCGCCTTTTCCAGCAGAGGTCACCCAATTCCCAATGCAACAGTACCTAGCGAAGAGGCTGACTGCAGCTTGTCATCTTCTTGGGGACTGACAAACAAGGGACTTGTGCCTGTGTCTGTGCCTGCATTGGATGCAAAAGATCTTTCGTTACACAGAGATGGAGTACGGTATCCCCCGGTCTTGTCAAGAAAGGGAAATGCTCGGGATCGGATTAGAACCAAGTGTAGCATAGTTATTTTCTTGGCTCTGAAAGTCCAGGATCCCCCTATTGTTTACCTATGAGAAGGGAACCTTGAAGCAAGAGAAATGGAAGGCTTCTCCCCCCCTGAGATAGTTGGCCTTTGTTTGAATTTTCTTGGTCTCTGCTTACCATGCATGAATCAGACTTGCTGCACTCTCATTCCTTTTCTGATTTTGACTTTCTCCCACGAAGCGAACCTACCTATATTGACCGATACGATACGATCCAATGCGATACGAGCTTCACATCCAACACAGTGACTGACTCGGCTAATTTGTTAGTGTACTCCAGTCCATCCATGACTGTACATAGGTAGGTAGTATCTTGCATCTTACTCAGATCCAGTTGCGACAGTTGTCCACCGTTACTCCCGCAGCTGCATCGCATCGCGTCGCATCACATAGGATCACTGCTCCTCCAACAATTACACCTCGGGACACCGCGACTTGGTGCATCACACTCGTTTTATTCCTCGCTGTCTGGGTACCAGTGCATTCTGCGATGTGCTGTTGGATTCAATCCAACCCAATCCAAATAACCACACCGAATCTTTGAGAAGCTCCATCACTGAAGCTACTGCACCTACTAGTCAGACCGGGATACCTTATTAGTGTCGATACGATAAAGCCAAAAAAGAAAACTGCGCCATCACTGCCCTGCTTCACTGCAGATTCCCTCATCATACCAGGCCAGGCTACCTATCCACCCACCAAGACGGGAAATTCTAACCTATTCCTGTCACCATCATCGCCTTGCATCGTATCGACCATCCCGTATACCTGCCAACGTCGCCCAATCCTCGTGTACGGTGCTGCCACCCATCGCCCCGTCACGATCCCCCGATACCTATTCCATTCCGCCTAGACTACTATATTCTGACTCTGCGCCACATTTCCAGCTGAAGAGTTGCGGCCGTGGTTGGCTTTGTACTTTGGACAACGTCTGTATACCCTCCCTTGCCAAGGTGGAAAAGTCGGGACGTTTGTGGCGTCAAAGCGAACTTCTCGTTCCTGCGACTCTGGGCAGAAGAGGCAGAAGAGGCAGAGTGGGCGAATGAGAAGGGGAAAAGAGGGAAGGGGGGAAAACCACACAACACCAAGCATTTGCTATCACAGCAGTTTGAGCCTCGTGATTGCGACCCTCCACGAGAGTTGCTTGCTGCCCCTCACCCTCCACTTCGCGATAACCGGCATAAGCGGCACCCTTCTTAGAAGTCGCCGATTGCGACGTTGCTCAAGCTGGCTTCATCACGCTCACCCTTCGGCTCTTCGAGCTCGTTTAGCGATCGCCCTTCCCGTGCATTTCATACCAGACAACGGTCTTCTGTCAGCCATATCGTGATCAACCCTGGCTTCCTATCTTCCGATCCCCAGAGGCCACAGCAGCCTCACAACAGTCCCTTATCTCCAGTTCCAGGTACGTACAGTTGATAGTGATGCTCTCCAGTTGTCTTGTCAATGTCTCAGCTCTCATACCTTGAGGCTTCTTGGCGGATTCCCTGACACCATCCATACTTTATTTTGGACTGTTATCCTCCCCACTGTCTCTCTCTTTTTTTATATACATACTCTTGTGCCCGTTCTCCCGCCTTGGTTTCTGCGTGGCCTCAGCCTTAACTTGTTCTTGATCATCCTTGCTTCATCAGCTACCTAAGCACATTTCTCTAGCTTCTTCCTTCTTCCTTCTCCCTCTTCTTTTTTTCTTCTTCTTTTGTAGACACATCTTGCTTGTCTTTGACTTCCATGGACCGTCAACTACAGTCAACCTAGTTCGCCGGCTAATCGCTGAGCCCGCCTCCTACAGATACCCCAGGTCCTTCCATGACCCTTTCGCGAAGCCCTTCACCTGTTCCCGGCGGTGGCTGGTCAAGCCCAGGATTGAGCCTTGACAGTGGGAGGTCGACTCCAGCGAACGTGAGCGGTGGCCCTGTGGTATGGGAATCGGCCAAGATGCGACCTCACAACTCTAGCACATTTTCGACATTTTCGACTCAAAACAAGGGTTTCTTCAGCAGACACATGCGGCGACTATCGAGCAGCCTCCCGCAGTTTAACGGGCAGCGTGAGACTTGGAAGGAAAAGCATGGACGGGGGCCAAGATGGATTCGAAAGGTACCACTCGCCGGTAGAATACGATCGATCTATGGGCGAATGGGCAGGAGACTAAAGATGTCTCTGCTGTTCATGCTGGTAGCGTTACTCTGCTATACCATTTTCTACACAACCCGTAAGTTGCCCCTGACTTATCTTGGGTCTTGGGCTATGACTGATCATTTGCAGCTCTTGTATATTACTGGAGGAGATCTTTCGGCGGCGGCAACAAGTTTGTCATTATCTTGGGCGCAAATGTTGGAGGTGGTGTCATGGAGTGGAAGGGTGCCAGAGAATGGGCTATCGAGCGAGACAGCGTACGAAACAAGCGAAAGTACGTCAACCGATGGGGCTACGACTTGGAAATTGTGGACATGAGCACCAAGAAGAAGTATGCGCACGAGTGGCGGGAGAGCTGGGAGAAAGTCGACTTTATTCGGTCGACCTTGAGGAAGTATCCCAAGGCTGAATGGTAAGCTGACCCTGGCTGTGCTGTGTGTGTGTAAATGGAATAAAAGACTAAACTCAATGTCAGGGTTTGGTGGCTGGACTTGAACACATTCGTCATGGAGCCCTCGGTATCGCTTCAAGACCACATCTTCAACCACCTGCAGACAGAAGTCGAGCGCGACATCAACTACTTCAACCCTCGCAACATATCGCATCCTTTCACGAATCATTATCTGGATGAGGTCTCACGAAGCCCAGTTGGGGATGGTAAGGCCAACTCGATCAACATGATCATGACACAGGATTGCGCCGGCTTCAACCTGGGATCCTTCTTCATGCGGCGCAGCGACTGGACGGACAGGCTGCTCGACGTTTGGTGGGATCCTGTCACATATGAGCAGAAGCACATGCAGTGGGAGCACAAAGAGCAAGATGCGCTGGATCAGCTATATCAAACGCAGCCATGGGTGCGCAAGCATGTCGGCTTCCTACATCAGCGCAAGATCAACAGTTTCCCACCCGGAGCTTGCAACCCCGACGGCGGACCTAAGGATAAGCACATCCACTATGAGGAGAACCAGCGCGATTTCCTGGTCAACATGGCAGGGTGCGAATGGGGCCGAGACTGTTGGGGCGAGATGTACTATTACCGTGAGTTCAGTTACTGGCTCAACCGAAACCCATGGGAGCGCTTTAAGGAAGATCTCATTGCGGTCATCTGGTTCAAGCTCACCGGCAAGAAGGTCAAGTTGTGAGGAACACTTGAATGAAGCTGTGAGATGAATGAAGCGACGAGTTACTCGATTGTTTGTTGGGACATAGACGCATCAACTCAGCGAGACGATATACGGGGAACGGACACGGACACGGACACGAAAAACAGTCTAATGGTATGACTGTGCTGATGCTTGCCATGGAGTTCTGTACATGATTTGCACTTTTTTTATTCCCTTTTCTCGACTGCATATACCCACTTAGACGAGGCATTAGAAAGAGAATCGCGACAGTCGAGAGATGTAAGGGGAAATCTCGGTTGTATATCGCACGGAGAGGCGTGAATTCGGAAGCATCGTCTGCCTACCGAACCGTCACGGTATGAAATGAGAGGAGATATGGAGTGTTTTATAGATATGAAAAGGTTGTTGTTAGGTTGTGGGGGAGGATGTATGTAGAGTTTCATGTGGCTGTCAATTAGAAAGAACATACATACAACTTACTACCGTATGTACCTACAGCGTACCTATACCCGAGGAGCTGGGATTGCGATCGGTCCGAAAGAGAAAGAAAATGTTTAACCACCTACGGGGGAATTATCCGATAATTACTGAATACATATGTACGGAGTAGGTACAGTCGTATTGAGATGCGTGGAGTGAAACTGTTTTGTGCCGAATAAGTGAGATCCTCCGGAAGTCATGGATGATTATCGGGCAAGGATAATCCCAGATATAATCAAGGAAGCTGATACAATATGTACGTAGCGAGGCTACAATCAGGGGAAATATTACGACATTCTATCCGTAAAAGTCTAAAAGATGGAGGCCCTGGACCTCGAGAAGGACGTCGATCTTGTTCGTCTACTCCGTATATATAGAGCCGAGATCATAACTGCCGGGATGTGATGTGATTTCGGGACCACGGCACGGAAGAATAGACCAGGAGTTGATTCTCCGCCCGTTGAAGTAGACTAACCTTGTCAGGGGAGTACATGTATACATACATTTCAGTAGTGGCAGATATTTATCGGAATTCAAGGTTCAAGTGGAAATGTTGAAGTATCAAAGATGATGGAAGAGAAAGAAGGTGGCAGAAAGGTTTTTGCGGTGAGGTCAGCAGCGTGAGTGTCCAAAAGAGCTACTTACTACCTTACTGTACTGGTAGGTGGATGAGCAATGAGTACCTTAGTAGGTAGGCAGGGAGAAGGGATAGAAGAAAGGTCTAGTCTTGCTTCCATTCCTGAGACTATGTTTCAGAATATGTCATTGTTTGCATGAGTGTGGCGGCGGCTGGATAACGCGCGTCGAGGCTAAGTGACTGAAATGTCTTGGTAAGGAATGAATTCAGCCTAGCTTAAATATGAGCGATTCAAGATGGGCTACGGAGTAGATGGGGTCAAGATCAGGTTAATTTGAGGTTCATCTGGGCTATGTATGTATGTATGTATGTATGTATGTATGTAAGTGTGTGATTACATGCTGAGTGCTTTGTGTGGATATTCTTTGTTCTTGCTTGCTTGTTGGATTGGGTTATGGATGGATGGATAGCATCAGGTGGAGAGACAGGGATCCATGTAGAAACGAGTTGAGCGCGCGGCTATACGTACATAGGTACAGTTAGAAGCGCTGTTATGGATACCAAAGTCTGGGCTGGGTCTCTGATAGACTGGGTGTATGTATACATATATGGATAGCAGTCTAGGTACTATAATTAGTTAGGTAGTTAGGTAGTTAGGTAGTTTATGATTCACGAATTCAAGAACAATAGCATTCACAAGGATAATCAATATATTACAATAGGGAATTCCAGCAAAAAACTCAACTCAGCTGAGCGGGAATGTTTCTGTTTCGTCGTCAGCTGTTTCTCATCCCATCTGAAAACCCTTCCAGCTCCAGGG